>NC_092123.1:6151609-6284109 GCF_045679555.1 Salvelinus alpinus
GGAGACGTCCGCGTCGCTGTCCGAGTTACTGTCAGAATCTGAGAGGAGGGTACCAGAAAGAGAGGGGTTATCACTGGGAGACTCAGCAATGGTTGAATAGTGTTCACTATTGTACATCACCGTAACCCCAAAAATACTGTACACTACAAATATTGCATGTGCCTTCCATTAGGACGGTCAGAACGGTAGGTATCTAACCTGACAAGCTGTCATCCGAGTCCTCCTCATCATCCTCCAAATCATCCAGATCATCATCATCATCATCGTCGTCGTCGTCGTCATCCTCAACAGAGTCATCCGAGTCCTTGCTGCTAGGGAGACCGGGGAGACCTGGGAGGCCGGCCTCGGCCCCTCTGAACAGGTCCACCAGAGACTGCACCAGGTGACTCTGAGAGAGGCCCTTCCAGGCTGCCATGGGGGCCAGAGCATGGGCCTGAACCTGGAGGTTAGGGGCCTGGAGCTTAGGGGTCTTGGGGGCCTTGATCTTCCTGGGGCCCCGTGCCGTGGCCGGTGAGGGTGAGGTAGCGGGCCGCGCCGGGGGGGCCTGAGAAGAGGCCGAGTGGGCCCTTCCGCCGGTGCTGAGGTTGACGGGCAGCGAGAGGGACGCCCCTGCCCCAGAGAGGTCCTTGTTGGAGTCCTTGCGGGGCTTGGTGATAAGGGCCAGCGGTGCGTCCTGAGCGGTGGTGCTTTGGATGACTCCGTTGGGGTGGGCAGCCAGGCCCAGGAGAGCGCTGGACAGGAAGAGGTTGGAGTGGTTGTTCTGGGGGGGAGGGGGGAGGGGAGCAGGGGGCAACTTGGTGCTTCTGCCACCGCCACCCAGACTCTCCGGGGAGGACAGCTTGGGGGGCGGCAAGGAGGATGACTTCACCCCAGCAGCCTTCCGAGAGGTTCTGTGACCCTGCTGCTTCTTGGGCTGCGCCGCCGGGAACGTCTGGCCTTGCGAGAGTAAAGACTGGAACGGAGGGAGGGCGGGAGGGAAGGAAGGAGGGAGGGCGGGCAGGAGGGAGGGGGATAAAACAAGGGAAAAGAAAAGAGAAAACAGCATAATTGTGCCAGCTGTCAATTTGCATCTACGTCGATTATTCAAGCTGGTGATGAAGCACAATGCCTGGCTCACTGTCTCACTGCCTAGGACAGAAGCCTGGAGACAATTGCATATAACAAGGCAATAACCACAGCCATTGTACTAAGTAAAGAGTAAAACCGCTGAGAAGCGGCTTCCAGTTCCCATATCTCACTTAAATGACTACAGTTATGAGTCTGTGAAAAGTGTTAGCGTCATGCATCTGTGTTTTACTTTAAACAGCATAACGGCAGATTTTATAGAACGACAGTCACGTTTGGCGTTGCACCGTGTTTCAGCAAACACAGGTAAGGGCTTCGACATGTACATTCAACTAGATGTGATATCAAGTGAAACAAATCCATTTCACAGACCATGCAATAGGCCTTTGGTTAAAAAAGAACCTCCCCAACAGTCAAATAGAACAGGGGAGAAGACCAGATTTCCACTTCTAGCGGGCTGCAGCAATAGGAATTAGCATAATCAATGAACTACTATTTCAGTGACCATTTCGACTACATGCGCGAGGTCCACAATGCACTGTAGAAGGTGATAAATATGTATATGTTTTATCTAGTTGTGAATGTATTAAATGGAGAGTAAAACGGTAGTAAATACATAGCTATATATAGTAGCTATATGTGCCGTCTGCTTTGCTGAGGTAATGAGGCCAAAAGCATTGACCTTTTGGTTGACCTTTTGGTTTACAGGCTGAGCAGCACAGCGGGACACCCAATCAAACGACTCAGACAGGACTGCCACTTCCCTCTCTGACTCCCTCTGGCTGGAAGCAGCCCTCTTACTGCAGCTCATCTACAATATGTTACCATGAATACTGACAACCTTCTAACTGTGAAAGGAGAAACGGTTTCATGTTCGACCGATGATCCAAATGAGGTGAAAAGCTAAGCTAGCCAGTAACCAATCTGTGGTATTATTTGACCATGGGGAAAAAGAGCTACTGTGTGAATAATGGGATTTTTTATTTGTATTTCTTTTATTTAACCTTTATTTAACTAGGCAAGACATACTTGATACCATATTCCTTGCTAGTGGCTGGGCAGAGAGGACACTGGACCAACCTGTTTGAGCCTGAATTCGTTGATTTGAGAGAGTGAATCCTCCAGCAGCTTCCTCTTACTGGCTTTCCCACTGCCAGGTGTCTTCAGAGGCTTGGGCTGCTGGGAGTTGGCCATGGGCGACGTGAGGAGAGGGAAGGATTGAGGCGAGGAGGACAGGGGTACGGAGCGGGACAGGGAAGTGCAGAGGGACAGGGGCAGGTTCTGCGGCGAGGAGGGCAGGAGCTTGGGCGGCTTGGGGGAGGATGTGGTGCGTCCTTTGGGCGAGGTGATGAGGGGGATTGGCGAGGCAGAGAGGGGTGATGGGGAGGTTTCCCTGCGGGGTTGGGTGAGGAGAGCCAGGGGCTTGGAGCTGGCTGCTAGGCCCGTGGACTGGATGACACTGAGGTGCTGCTGGAGACCCTCCTCCCTGGGCCGGGAGGTCTGGAGGGACAGGGGGGAGCTCTGGGACAGGGTAGGAGGAGAGGGGCAGTGCTGTGAGGGGACCAGGATGGGGGGGTCGGAGGGTAGGCTGTGGGGCAGGTTGTTCCTCTTGTCTTGTGCCTCCTTCATGCCTGAGCTTAGTGTCCCGATCTGGGGAGGGAGGGGAGGAGAGGAAGCCCGCTGTTAGCTCACCCCGGAGCACATCACAGACATAAGTAGCTACACACTACCAGTACTATTCACGATCACTGTACCTTCATTTTTTTCTTCTTCGCCCGCCTCGCCTTCTCCTTCTCAGAGTTCCACGCCTCACACTTTCCATCCTCTTCCTCGTCTTCATCATCGTCGTCATCATCATCGTCGTCGTCCTCTTCCCCTCCGAGGTCCTCCAGGTCGCTGCTGATGGCTCCGTTGCTGGAGCTGTCCGAGGAAGAGCCTGATTCGCTGTCACTGACCCCAGCGACCTCTGCTGGCTTTTTACTGGGCTTCTGCATTAAGGCAGAGAGGCTGTCAATCAATAAAGCACCCAGTGTACATTTTGACCACGTGATTTTTGTTTCTAAACTGAAAATGGAACACTTAAAATGTTCAAAATAGACCCCAAGTCAAATACTTCAGGCTTTACTATAGCTATAGACAGGTTGGCTTTTACCAACACAACCGACGTGTGCAGAACTGTTGGCTTACACTGTTGACAACATGTCAACTATATTTCATCTCCAAATGTTTATTGAAAACATAAATACAATTGTATAATGACCACTATCGAATTTTTTCCCTTATAAGCATTGACATGAAATCTGGCAAAACACCTCAAAACAAGACACGGTATCAATAACAAGATACAACGAGCTGAAACGAGCTGCCTACGACATGGCAGCGTCTTGTCATTGTTGCTAGCTATCTGAGCGTTCAGAATCATAACGACGCGGCTTCCGGCCACACCGATGTGCGCGCATCACTTTCGTGACGTCATCAGTAATCTAGAGCCACTACATCATTGAGCTGACCTTGTCTTTAGGTTTGTGGGGTACTTTCTCCAGCTGTAGCTCTGCTGTGTGGCTCTGGCTGTGAGGGCTGCTCCTGGGGCCCCTGGCCTTGGGGCCCTTAACAGACTGGGAGGCACCCAGAGATGGGGACGCGTTCATGGAGTAAGACCCCTGCATGGTTGGGGAGGAGACCCCACTTCCGTTCACTGCCCCGTTCACCCCTGAAATCGCACAGAAAGAGGCACAGCACACTGTTACATATCATCTCAATCTCATCTGAGCAACGAGACGTTGCGAGTAAAAACGCTAAAGAAATATCAGGGGTTCTTCTGAATGTGGAAACAGACTAAAAAGCCTTATGAAAATCTAGATTTACGCGTATCTCATTTAGGCATGCTGAACATGGCGTGAGCACAACATGAGTGGTTTACATAATAAAAGATAAATTAAAAGATAGCATCAAATTAAAAAAGTAGATTGAGAGAGAAAGGGTACAGAGAGAAAGAGAGCGAGAGAGACAGAGAAAGAGACAGAGAGAGACAGAGACAGAGAGACAGAGAGCAAGAGAGAGAGTGTGTGAGAAAGACAGAGCGAGAGAGAAAAAAGACAGAGAGTAGAAGAAGAAAAAAGCCTACACATACGCCATTAACTGAGACTGGAAGTCATTATAAGGTTCTCGACGGGAGAAATCTCATCACGGAGCCGGAGACTGCCGAGACTAGGGAGCCTCTCACTTAATCCCTGTGAACAGTTTCCACCACCTGCTTACAGGAATGATTAATTCATTCACATCTCTCGCAATTGCCAGAGGGGTAAAAAAAAAAATACGTTGCGCTTTAAATACCTCACCCTCTTAAGGGTACCTTTTATTTCCTGGCGGTAAAATCATTTGCTGCTTTTGAACAGGTGTGAGAAGCTCCTTCACACTCTGTGCCAATATACAGGTACAATACAATACATATTTCCCCCTGATGAGCACAGGAAGTGTCGCAATGATCCCCTTTGTTCTCAGGTGTTATTATCTGTATAGGTCAGAATGAAGCACTTGGAACGGTTCAATGTAAGAAGGATGGGCGTAGCTGTACCTTTGGGGATCTGTCCGTTTTTGCTGGGGGTCCTGGAGGGGGGTTGCATGGGGCTGTGGTTCTGCTGGATGTGGGGGGTGAACATTGTGGGGAGGCCCAGGAACGGGGGGAGGAAGGCTGCTGCCCCCCTACTGTGGGCCTCTGCTGCTCGCCACCATTCTGATGAAGAGAGAGGACAAGGAGGAGGACATCGACATGTCAGTGTCATTCTGTCTCATCCACTAACTTCAGTACTGTATATCATGTTCAGGTCAAGTAAATCTCCTGGACCCAATCATGTTATATCTGTCCAGGCGCCACACCCGGGCCCCTCTTACCTGTCAGAGCCCCCAGCTGGGGGTGTGCGGCCAGGGCAGCAGACATCCCCAAGGACCCCAGAGAACCCAGGGACCCCAACGACCCCAGGCCTCCAAACTCTGGGCGTCCTGAGCTAGTGGTGTACAGGCCGAAGGCTGGGTGGCTGACCAGGGGGAAGGCACTTGACAACGTGTAGGGCTGCTGGTCGCTCATCGCCCCATACAAACGACCTGATGGACAAACGGTACAACAAAAAACTATACATCAATCAAATGTACGTATTAAGTCCTTTTTACTTCAGTAGTCACATAAGCAGTTGTCACATGACTCATTGTGTATCTATTATTATGTGTTTTACTTTTCTATTATTTCTCTATTTTCTTTCTCTCTGCGTTGTTGGGAAGGGCCCGTGAGTCAGCATATCACTGTTGGTCCACACCTGTTGTTTACAAACCATGTGACGAATAACATTTGATTTGATCAGCAGTGTGCTTCTGTTTGGGGTATAAATAAACTGAATTAAATTCAGAGATGACGCGAGGGTTCGTCGTGCCCTCGAAATACCCTGACTCGCTGGCTTCTTAGGTATTCATCCCTTCTGTGTGTTCAAGTTTAATGACGTTTCCTCTTCTCCCCCTACAGGTTTTCTGCTGGGTAAGGTGATGTTTTATGTATATTCAACAAGACATTAGGCAGCGTAAAGGACAAAGATTGCCCTGGATTGGAGCTTGACAGGATTACACATCCTTGTTTCAAACACAGAACAGAGCAGCTCAGATCGGAGTGACTGAGACAGAGACACTACTCAGAGGGGAGACGCGCATCCTGCGTGTTCTAGATCGACGGAACTCTAGGCTGTACTTCAGTAGGGGAGAGAGAGAGAGAGGGGAAGACAAAAAGAGCAATCCCAGTCGACAATTCATATGATATTTTCTGACGGGGAGCTGATTTGTTTAATTGGGCTACAAAGAGAACGTTCTTAGGGGCAGAGTAAAAAACTAAGCCGCGAGAAATTACCATAAGTATTCGAGTTTTGTATTTACCAAGAAACTTGAAACTGATGCGGGCTGAGCAGCGGGACATTTGGACCGCTGGGAGTGTAATTGAAGTGTTTCTGCAGGTACGGTATAGGACTGATCCTTCCATGCTACTCCATTATGTCTATCACCATGCAAATTAAACGAGCTCAAATAGGCTGAATCAGTGGTAGAGAGAATAACAAGCGAGTCGCGGTCCTTCAATACATCAGTGTATGGTGTTTGAGAGGCATACCTGCGGTAGAGCCTGCTCCTAATACTTTCCTCCAAACCTTTTCTGATTTAAATTTCAGCAGCACACTGCCCAAAAAAAGAGTAACACTTCAACACGATCGTCATCGAGCTTTCCCCTAAACCTGAGTACAATCATTTCTGGCAGGGCAACCGGAGCGCCTTGTCTCCTCGCACAGTCAGATGCAATTTGGTCTGAGCATATTTCATGCAAATTCAATTTCCATTACAGAAGGGTGAGAAAGAGAGACAGAGAGAGAGAGAGAGAGAGAGAGAGAGAGAGAGAGAGAGAGAGAGAGAGAGAGAGAGAGAGAGAGAGAGAGAGAGAGAGAGAGAGAGAGAGAGAGAGAGAGAGAGAGAGAGAGAGAGAGAGAGAGAGAGAGAGAGAGAGGCTGGTCGAGGGAGAGAGGGAGGCTGCGGCGGGGCGAAGCCTAGCTCTCTTTGAGCCAGGTAATACGTATGCATAAAAAGTGATGACAGGAGATATAAAGTGTTATTCACTGAGCTTGTGAAAATGTCAACCTACAACACGCCCAGTGAGTGCTGTGTGAGTGCGATGCCCCCAAGTCCTACAGAATCAGATGATGGAGTTGAGACGCACAGAACAGAACCAGAACATTTGCGCCTGCCTGTCTGGCTGTCATAACTGAGAAAAAACAAAAACTAAACATAATTAGGCCTAAGCTAAAGCACTTTCATTTTGCGTGCCCTAAAACAGCTACATATAATCAACAATATAGAGATGGGAGGATGAAGTGAAAATACAATGTTGAGGGTAAATTGCTGAGATGATCAAGGGAATCGAATTAAAATGTCCTTATAGCATCATATTACATAGCATAACTGTCTGGTTGGTTAATCCTGAGTTCGAATTACATTATCTCACTTACAGAAGAGAGGAAAGTGTTCATGTTCCAACTCTTCGACATTAGGCCGGACTGTGCACCTACAATATCATAAAATGTGCACAAAGGCCACCGTAGGCCTAATGCTGGGAGCATCTTTTCAACAGCAATTTAGGACTAACGAAAAATGTACATGTGTGATTTCCCTAGAGACAGATTCCTAAAATGGCCTAAATGCTACCACCATATTGTAAACCAGTAATATGGAAGTCTAAGGAGATTGAGGAAGACAACTTCGGGATCACAATAGGCTAATAAAAAGGTTTATTTGCATGTGGGAAGCGGAGTTGAAATGCTCAGTGGGAGCTGGGGAGTGTCAGCCAGCGTGCCAGAGTGGTGTGGCGACACATGAGAAAATGCCCTTTGAGCCGGCTTCAAGGCCCTAGTCTTCGCAGTCTGCTGCACCACGACAGAGGAGAGAAATACCTTGTGTACTTCATTAGAATATGCTGAATATGGAGTGCCTTGCCTTGCCAAAGTCAGCTAGCGGATACGGAGACAAATGACTGAAAATACAAAACACAACCCCCGAAAGGCCAGCAGCAAGCAGCCACTTCCGTCGCGTCTCCCTCCCGCCAAAACCCCGCCTGTCACTCTCGCCTCGACCGACCTTCCCCGAGCAACAGAGTGACATCTGCAAATGCCTTTTCAATATTAATGCGCTTCCAGCTGGAGAATAATTTAATCAGAAATTTGGAGAGAAGAGAGCAGCAGAGCAGAAATACAGGATTACCTGATATCCTTTCTCTCACTCTCCTCCACCCTCCTCCTCCACTCTCTCTGACAAACTCACTGCATTCTAAAAAAGCGCTGGGCCCTTTTTTTTTCGTGTTCGGAGGATGCTAGCCGAAGGGGGATTAATTTGTTGTTTGCTGCAGTCAATCAAATTTCCATGGACAGATTTAAAGTTAATTGCATCCGTGAGCCGATCCCAGTAGGAAAGACTGCTACATGCGCCCGGGCTTTTTCAAAGTGATATCCTCATCAATGACACACTGCATGCCCCCCCCCCACCCCCCACCCCACCCCCCTCCTCCCCATCTCCTTCCACCACTGTTCTTGCTCATCTGAGATTTCTTCAATGTTTTTCTCAAGTAGTATTGGCAGGTTGGCAAAAGACCTTGAATTAATTCCTCTGCTCTGCTGATACCTCTGTGACAAGAATCCGCCACGACATCAAATAGTTCCAACAGCTATCATATGACAATAGAGGAGTGTTATTACTGTTAAAATGGCTCCTAGTTACCGAATCTGAAGTCACAGCCACATGTTCCACAGAGTGGCTATTCCTTTAATTGTGACTAGTGTAGGTGGCAGGAAGACAAATGTACCTTCTCCATCATGTTTCAACAGCTTTAAAAGCGTGTTGAACAAGTACTGTACGTCAGGCTATGAGAAATGAAAAACTACAGAAATGCATCTCAATATGAAACCAAAACAAAACTGTGGAACGAACTACATTGGGGATTTGCTGGTGGTGAGGGGCTCTGCACTCGATTTAAGCATTTCAACATAAAAATTAAATAAAATAAATATTTAACCTTTATTTAACTAGGCAAGTCAGTTAAGAACAAATTCTTATTTACAATGACGGCCTACCAGGGAACAGTGGGTTAACCGCCTTGTTCAGGGTCTTAACGACAGATTTATACCTTGTCAGCTCGGGGATTCTATCCAGCAACCTTTCAGTTCCTGGCCCAACGCTCTAACCACTAGGCTACCTGCCATCCACATCAGTGGGTATATAATAGGTATAGTATATATAATTAATAATTAATATGAATCCTCATCGTTAGATTCCGCTCCGCGCGGGAACAAGACGTCTCATATGAACGAACTCTTGCTTGGCTTGATCAAGCTCGGCACAACTTCAGAGCTAGAAGCCTGCCTCTCAGCATTTCATTTGACGCCCGGCCCAAAATCACTTATCTAGACAATCTGAGAACAGGTTATGGCGCAGAGGGATATGGGCAATGTATAATGCATGAGAAGATGGCCTAATGGCTGCTTCATTGGAGCAACACGGGGGAGAGGAGAGAGAGAGAGAAATACTGGGGGCTTTATTTTGTCGCTTTTCTTATCATGAAAGAGAAAGGCAACAACTAGTGCGGTGTGAAATTTGCATGCTATATGCTGGTCAGTGTGATCTGTCGACTACTGTGTGTGTGTGTGTGTGTGTGTGTGTGTGTGTGTGTGTGTGTGTGTGTGTGTGTGTGTGTGTGTGTGTGTGTGTGTGTGTGTGTGTGTGTGTGTGTGTGTGTGTGTGGTGTGTTTGTGTGTGTGTATTCCTCATGCTGCATAATGGCTCCGAGACCACATTTAGAATGCAGAGAAAAGGTCTGGTTGTTTGGAGCTGGCACGAAGACACTGAGTGGCTGACAGACATGTTAAATCACGCAGGCACAGCCTGAGACACACACACACACACACACACACAAATCAGTGGTGCAGCCACATAGCAAGAGGTTGTCAGGAGACATGGGCGAGCATATCTGTGTGTATATGTGTGTGTGTGTGTGTGTGTGTGTGTGTGTGTGTGTGTGTGTGTGTGTGTGTGTGTGTGTGTGTGTGTGTGTGTGTGTGTGTGTGTTCCGTATTACACAAAAGAGGCTTTCTAATTGTTTGGGATTCATTAATGCAGCAGCTTTCAGCAGCAACCCAAGCTGTCAGAGGAAGGCTGAGTCTGGGAGAAAAGGTGTTTTCACAGGCCTAACAATAACTACATCATTAATACTGGGGGGAAGTCAGCAACGCATTCAACTCATCCTTTTCCTCGTGTTGAAAAAATGAGAACTTTGAGTTGAAGGTGAACCTTAAGGGGTTTTTAGTTTCTACGCCACTCATTACACAGTGCACAGGTAATATGCTTGACAGTAGTTATGGAGGGGCTGTTCTATTCTATATATACCGACAGTAGTTATGGAGGGGATGTTCTATTCTATATATACAGACAGTAGTTATGGAGGGGCTGTTCTATTCTATATATACAGACAGTAGTTATGGAGGGGCTGTTCTATTCTATATATACAGACAGTAGTTATGGAGGGGCTGTTCTATTCTATATATACAGACAGTAGTTATGGAGGGGCTGTTCTATTCTATATATACAGACAGTAGTTATGGAGGGGCTGTTCTATTCTATATATACAGACAGTAGTTATGGAGGGGTTGTTCTATTCTATATATACAGACAGTAGTTATGGAGGGGCTGTTCTATTCTATATATACAGACAGTAGTTATGGAGGGGCTGTTCTATTCTATATATACAGACAGTAGTTATGGAGGGGCTGTTCTATTCTATATATACAGACAGTAGTTATGGAGGGGCTGTTCTATTCTATATATACAGACAGTAGTTATGGAGGGGATGTTCTATTCTATATATACAGACAGTAGTTATGGAGGGGCTGTTCTATTCTATATATACAGACAGTAGTTATGGAGGGGCTGTTCTATTCTATATATACAGACAGTAGTTATGGAGGGGCTGTTCTATTCTATATATACAGACAGTAGTTATGGAGGGGCTGTTCTATTCTATATATACAGACAGTAGTTATGGAGGGGCTGTTCTATTCTATATATACAGACAGTAGTTATGGAGGGGATGTTCTATTCTATATATACAGACAGTAGTTATGGAGGGGCTGTTCTATTCTATATATACAGACAGTAGTTATGGAGGGGCTGTTCTATTCTATATATACAGACAGTAGTTATGGAGGGGCTGTTCTATTCTATATATACAGACAGTAGTTATGGAGGGGCTGTTCTATTCTATATATAGAGACAGTAGTTATGGAGGGGCTGTTCTATTCTATATATACAGACAGTAGTTATGGAGGGGCTGTTCTATTCTATATATACAGACAGTAGTTATGGAGGGGCTGTTCTATTCTATATATACAGACAGTAGTTATGGAGGGGTTGTTCTATTCTATATATACAGACAGTAGTTATGGAGGGGCTGTTCTATTCTATATATACAGACAGTGGTTATGGAGAGGCTGTTCTATTCTATATATACAGACAGTAGTTATGGAGGGGCTGTTCTATTCTATATATACAGACAGTAGTTATGGAGGGGCTGTTCTATTCTATATATACAGACAGTAGTTATGGAGGGGCTGTTCTATTCTATATATACAGACAGTAGTTATGGAGGGGCTGTTCTATTCTATATATACAGACAGTAGTTATGGAGGGGCTGTTCTATTCTATATATACAGACAGTAGTTATGGAGGGGCTGTTCTATTCTATATATACAGACAGTAGTTATGGAGGGGCTGTTCTATTCTATATATACAGACAGTAGTTATGGAGGGGCTGTTCTATTCTATATATACAGACAGTAGTTATGGAGGGGCTGTTCTATTCTATATATACAGACAGTAGTTATGGAGGGGCTGTTCTATTCTATATATACAGACAGTAGTTATGGAGGGGCTGTTCTATTCTATATATACAGACAGTAGTTATGGAGGGGCTGTTCTATTCTATATATACAGACAGTAGTTATGGAGGGGCTGTTCTATTCTATATATACAGACAGTAGTTATGGAGGGGCTGTTCTATTCTATATATACAGACAGTAGTTATGGAGGGGCTGTTCTATTCTATATATACAGACAGTAGTTATGGAGGGGATGTCTATTCTATATATACAGACAGTAGTTATGGAGGGGCTGTTCTATTCTATATATACAGACAGTAGTTATGGAGGGCTGTTCTATTCTATATATACAGACAGTAGTTATGGAGGGGCTGTTCTATTCTATATATACAGACAGTAGTTATGGAGGGGATGTTCTATTCTATATATACAGACAGTAGTTATGGAGGGGTTGTTCTATTCTATATATACAGACAGTAGTTATGGAGGGGATGTTCTATTCTATATATACAGACAGTAGTTATGGAGGGGCTGTTCTATTCTATATATACAGACAGTAGTTATGGAGGGGTTGTTCTATTCTATATATACAGACAGTAGTTATGGAGGGGCTGTTCTATTCTATATATACAGACAGTAGTTATGGAGGGGCTGTTCTATTCTATATATACAGACAGTAGTTATGGAGGGGCTGTTCTATTCTATATATACAGACAGTAGTTATGGAGGGGCTGTCTATTCTATATATACAGACAGTAGTTATGGAGGGGCTGTTCTATTCTATATATACAGACAGTAGTTATGGAGGGGCTGTTCTATTCTATATATACAGACAGTAGTTATGGAGGGGCTGTCTATTCTATATATACAGACAGTAGTTATGGAGGGGCTGTTCTATTCTATATATACAGACAGTAGTTATGGAGGGGCTGTTCTATTCTATATATACAGACAGTAGTTATGGAGGGGCTGTTCTATTCTATATATACAGACAGTAGTTATGGAGGGGCTGTTCTATTCTATATATACAGACAGTAGTTATGGAGGGGCTGTTCTATTCTATATATACAGACAGTAGTTATGGAGGGGCTGTTCTATTCTATATATACAGACAGTAGTTATGGAGGGGCTGTTCTATTCTATATATACAGACAGTAGTTATGGAGGGGCTGTTCTATTCTATATATACAGACAGTAGTTATGGAGGGGCTGTTCTATTCTATATATACAGACAGCAGTTATGGAGGGGCTGTTCTATTCTATATATACAGACAGTAGTTATGGAGGGGTTGTTCTATTCTATATATACAGACAGCAGTTATGGAGGGGCTGTTCTATTCTATATATACAGACAGTAGTTATGGAGGGGTTGTTCTATTCTATATATACAGACAGTAGTTATGGAGGGGCTGTTCTATTCTATATATACAGACAGTAGTTATGGAGGGGCTGTTCTATTCTATATATACAGACAGTAGTTATGGAGGGGCTGTTCTATTCTATATATACAGACAGTAGTTATGGAGGGGCTGTTCTATTCTATATATACAGACAGTAGTTATGGAGGGGCTGTTCTATTCTATATATACAGACAGTAGTTATGGAGGGGCTGTTCTATTCTATATATACAGACAGTAGTTATGGAGGGGCTGTCTATTCTATATATACAGACAGTAGTTATGGAGGGGCTGTTCTATTCTATATATAGAGACAGTAGTTATGGAGGGGCTGTTCTATTCTATATATACAGACAGTAGTTATGGAGGGGCTGTTCTATTCTATATATACAGACAGTAGTTATGGAGGGGTTGTTCTATTCTATATATACAGACAGTAGTTATGGAGGGGCTGTTCTATTCTATATATACAGACAGTAGTTATGGAGGGGCTGTTCTATTCTATATATACAGACAGTAGTTATGGAGGGGCTGTTCTATTCTATATATACAGACAGTAGTTATGGAGGGGCTGTTCTATTCTATATATACAGACAGTAGTTATGGAGGGGCTGTTCTATTCTATATATACAGACAGTAGTTATGGAGGGGCTGTTCTATTCTATATATACAGACAGTAGTTATGGAGGGGTTGTTCTATTCTATATATACAGACAGTAGTTATGGAGGGGCTGTTCTATTCTATATATACAGACAGTAGTTATGGAGGGGCTGTTCTATTCTATATATACAGACAGTAGTTATGGAGGGGCTGTTCTATTCTATATATACAGACAGTAGTTATGGAGGGGCTGTCTATTCTATATATACAGACAGTAGTTATGGAGGGGCTGTTCTATTCTATATATACAGACAGTAGTTATGGAGGGGCTGTTCTATTCTATATATACAGACAGTAGTTATGGAGGGGCTGTCTATTCTATATATACAGACAGTAGTTATGGAGGGGCTGTTCTATTCTATATATACAGACAGTAGTTATGGAGGGGCTGTTCTATTCTATATATACAGACAGTAGTTATGGAGGGGCTGTTCTATTCTATATATACAGACAGTAGTTATGGAGGGGCTGTTCTATTCTATATATACAGACAGTAGTTATGGAGGGGCTGTTCTATTCTATATATACAGACAGTAGTTATGGAGGGGCTGTTCTATTCTATATATACAGACAGTAGTTATGGAGGGGCTGTTCTATTCTATATATACAGACAGTAGTTATGGAGGGGCTGTTCTATTCTATATATACAGACAGTAGTTATGGAGGGGCTGTTCTATTCTATATATACAGACAGCAGTTATGGAGGGGCTGTTCTATTCTATATATACAGACAGTAGTTATGGAGGGGTTGTTCTATTCTATATATACAGACAGCAGTTATGGAGGGGCTGTTCTATTCTATATATACAGACAGTAGTTATGGAGGGGTTGTTCTATTCTATATATACAGACAGTAGTTATGGAGGGGCTGTTCTATTCTATATATACAGACAGTAGTTATGGAGGGGCTGTTCTATTCTATATATACAGACAGTAGTTATGGAGGGGCTGTTCTATTCTATATATACAGACAGTAGTTATGGAGGGGCTGTTCTATTCTATATATACAGACAGTAGTTATGGAGGGGCTGTTCTATTCTATATATACAGACAGTAGTTATGGAGGGGCTGTTCTATTCTATATATACAGACAGTAGTTATGGAGGGGCTGTTCTATTCTATATATACAGACAGTAGTTATGGAGGGGCTGTCTATTCTATATATACAGACAGTAGTTATGGAGGGGCTGTTCTATTCTATATATAGAGACAGTAGTTATGGAGGGGCTGTTCTATTCTATATATACAGACAGTAGTTATGGAGGGGCTGTTCTATTCTATATATACAGACAGTAGTTATGGAGGGGTTGTTCTATTCTATATATACAGACAGTAGTTATGGAGGGGCTGTTCTATTCTATATATACAGACAGTAGTTATGGAGGGGCTGTTCTATTCTATATATACAGACAGTAGTTATGGAGGGGCTGTTCTATTCTATATATACAGACAGTAGTTATGGAGGGGCTGTTCTATTCTATATATACAGACAGTAGTTATGGAGGGGCTGTTCTATTCTATATATACAGACAGTAGTTATGGAGGGGCTGTTCTATTCTATATATACAGACAGTAGTTATGGAGGGGCTGTTCTATTCTATATATACAGACAGTAGTTATGGAGGGGCTGTTCTATTCTATATATACAGACAGTAGTTATGGAGGGGCTGTTCTATTCTATATATACAGACAGTGGTTATGGAGGGGCTGTTCTATTCTATATATACAGACAGTAGTTATGGAGGGGCTGTTCTATTCTATATATACAGACAGTGGTTATGGAGGGGATGTTCTATTCTATATATACAGGCAGTAGTTATGGAGGGGCTGTTCTATTCTATATATACAGACAGTAGTTATGGAGGGGCTGTTCTATTCTATATATACAGACAGTAGTTATGGAGGGGCTGTTCTATTCTATATAAACAGACAGTAGTTATGGAGGGGCTGTTCTATTCTATATATACAGACAGTAGTTATGGAGGGGCTGTTCTATTCTATATATACAGACAGTAGTTATGGAGGGGCTGTCTATTCTATATATACAGACAGTAGTTATGGAGGGGCTGTTCTATTCTATATATACAGACAGTAGTTATGGAGGGGCTGTTCTATTCTATATATACAGACAGTAGTTATGGAGGGGCTGTCTATTCTATATATACAGACAGTAGTTATGGAGGGGCTGTTCTATTCTATATATACAGACAGTAGTTATGGAGGGGCTGTTCTATTCTATATATACAGACAGTAGTTATGGAGGGGCTGTTCTATTCTATATATACAGACAGTAGTTATGGAGGGGCTGTTCTATTCTATATATACAGACAGTAGTTATGGAGGGGCTGTTCTATTCTATATATACAGACAGTAGTTATGGAGGGGCTGTTCTATTCTATATATACAGACAGTAGTTATGGAGGGGCTGTTCTATTCTATATATACAGACAGTAGTTATGGAGGGGCTGTTCTATTCTATATATACAGACAGTAGTTATGGAGGGGTTGTTCTATTCTATATATACAGACAGCAGTTATGGAGGGGCTGTTCTATTCTATATATACAGACAGTAGTTATGGAGGGGTTGTTCTATTCTATATATACAGACAGTAGTTATGGAGGGGCTGTTCTATTCTATATATACAGACAGTAGTTATGGAGGGGCTGTTCTATTCTATATATACAGACAGTAGTTATGGAGGGGCTGTTCTATTCTATATATACAGACAGTAGTTATGGAGGGGCTGTTCTATTCTATATATACAGACAGTAGTTATGGAGGGGCTGTTCTATTCTATATATACAGACAGTAGTTATGGAGGGGCTGTTCTATTCTATATATACAGACAGTAGTTATGGAGGGGCTGTCTATTCTATATATACAGACAGTAGTTATGGAGGGGCTGTTCTATTCTATATATAGAGACAGTAGTTATGGAGGGGCTGTTCTATTCTATATATACAGACAGTAGTTATGGAGGGGCTGTTCTATTCTATATATACAGACAGTAGTTATGGAGGGGCTGTTCTATTCTATATATACAGACAGTAGTTATGGAGGGGCTGTTCTATTCTATATATACAGACAGTAGTTATGGAGGGGCTGTTCTATTCTATATATACAGACAGTAGTTATGGAGGGGTTGTTCTATTCTATATATACAGACAGTAGTTATGGAGGGGCTGTTCTATTCTATATATACAGACAGTAGTTATGGAGGGGCTGTTCTATTCTATATATACAGACAGTAGTTATGGAGGGGCTGTTCTATTCTATATATACAGACAGTAGTTATGGAGGGGCTGTTCTATTCTATATATACAGACAGTAGTTATGGAGGGGCTGTTCTATTCTATATATACAGACAGTAGTTATGGAGGGGCTGTTCTATTCTATATATACAGACAGTAGTTATGGAGGGGTTGTTCTATTCTATATATACAGACAGTAGTTATGGAGGGACTGTTCTATTCTATATATACAGACAGTAGTTATGGAGGGGCTGTTCTATTCTATATATACAGACAGTAGTTATGGAGGGGCTGTTCTATTCTATATATACAGACAGTAGTTATGGAGGGGCTGTTCTATTCTATATATACAGACAGTAGTTATGGAGGGGATGTCTATTCTATATATACAGACAGTAGTTATGGAGGGGCTGTTCTATTCTATATATACAGACAGTAGTTATGGAGGGGCTGTTCTATTCTATATATACAGACAGTAGTTATGGAGGGGCTGTTCTATTCTATATATACAGACAGTAGTTATGGAGGGGCTGTTCTATTCTATATATACAGACAGTAGTTATGGAGGGGCTGTTCTATTCTATATATACAGACAGTAGTTATGGAGGGGCTGTTCTATTCTATATATACAGAGAGTAGTTATGGAGGGGCTGTTCTATTCTATATATACAGACAGTAGTTATGGAGGGGCTGTTCTATTCTATATATACAGACAGTAGTTATGGAGGGGCTGTTCTATTCTATATATACAGACAGTAGTTATGGAGGGGCTGTTCTATTCTATATATACAGACAGTAGTTATGGAGGGGCTGTTCTATTCTATATATACAGACAGTAGTTATGGAGGGGCTGTTCTATTCTATATATACAGACAGTAGTTATGGAGGGGCTGTTCTATTCTATATATACAGACAGTAGTTATGGAGGGGCTGTTCTATTCTATATATACAGACAGTAGTTATGGAGGGGCTGTTCTATTCTATATATACAGACAGTAGTTATGGAGGGGCTGTTCTATTCTATATATACAGACAGTAGTTATGGATGGGCTGTTCTATTCTATATATACAGACAGTAGTTATGGAGGGGCTGTCTATTCTATATATACAGACAGTAGTTATGGAGGGGCTGTTCTATTCTATATATACAGACAGTAGTTATGGAGGGGCTGTTCTATTCTATATATACAGACAGTAGTTATGGAGGGGCTGTTCTATTCTATATATACAGACAGTAGTTATGGAGGGGCTGTTCTATTCTATATATACAGACAGTAGTTATGGAGGGGTTGTTCTATTCTATATATACAGACAGTAGTTATGGAGGGGTTGTTCTATTCTATATATACAGACAGTAGTTATGGAGGGGCTGTTCTATTCTATATATACAGACAGTAGTTATGGAGGGGCTGTTCTATTCTATATATACAGACAGTAGTTATGGAGGGGCTGTTCTATTCTATATATACAGACAGTAGTTATGGAGGGGCTGTTCTATTCTATATATACAGACAGTAGTTATGGAGGGGCTGTTCTATTCTATATATACAGACAGTAGTTATGGAGGGGCTGTTCTATTCTATATATACAGACAGTAGTTATGGAGGGGCTGTTCTATTCTATATATACAGACAGTAGTTATGGAGGGGCTGTTCTATTCTATATATACAGACAGTAGTTATGGAGGGGCTGTTCTATTCTATATATACAGACAGTAGTTATGGAGGGGCTGTTCTATTCTATATATACAGACAGTAGTTATGGAGGGGCTGTTCTATTCTATATATACAGACAGTAGTTATGGAGGGGCTGTTCTATTCTATATATACAGACAGTAGTTATGGAGGGGCTGTTCTATTCTATATATACAGACAGTAGTTATGGAGGGGCTGTTCTATTCTATATATACAGACAGTAGTTATGGAGGGGCTGTTCTATTCTATATATACAGACAGTAGTTATGGAGGGGCTGTTCTATTCTATATATACAGACAGTAGTTATGGAGGGGCTGTTCTATTCTATATATACAGACAGTAGTTATGGAGGGGATGTCTATTCTATATATACAGACAGTAGTTATGGAGGGGCTGTTCTATTCTATATATACAGACAGTAGTTATGGAGGGGCTGTTCTATTCTATATATACAGACAGTAGTTATGGAGGGGCTGTTCTATTCTATATATACAGACAGTAGTTATGGAGGGGCTGTTCTATTCTATATATACAGACAGTAGTTATGGAGGGGCTGTTCTATTCTATATATACAGACAGTAGTTATGGAGAGGCTGTTCTATTCTATATATACAGACAGTAGTTATGGAGGGGCTGTTATATTCTATATATACAGACAGTAGTTATGGAGGGGCTGTTCTATTCTATATATACCGACAGTGGTTATGGAGGGGATGTTCTATTCTATATATACAGACAGTAGTTATGGAGGGGCTGTTCTATTCTATATATACAGACAGTAGTTATGGAGGGGCTGTTCTATTCTATATATACAGACAGTAGTTATGGAGGGGCTGTTCTATTCTATATATACAGACAGTAGTTATGGAGGGGCTGTTCTATTCTATATATACAGACAGTAGTTATGGAGGGGCTGTTCTATTCTATATATACAGACAGTAGTTATGGAGGGGCTGTTCTATTCTATATATACAGACAGTAGTTGTGGAGGGGCTGTTCTATTCTATATTTACAGACAGTAGTTATGGAGGGGCTGTTCTATTCTATATATACAGACAGTAGTTATGGAGGGGATGTTCTATTCTATATATACAGACAGTAGTTATGGAGGGGCTGTTCTATTCTATATATACAGACAGTAGTTATGGAGGGGCTGTTCTATTCTATATATACAGACAGTAGTTATGGAGGGGCTGTTCTATTCTATATATACAGACAGTAGTTATGGAGGGGCTGTTCTATTCTATATATACAGACAGTAGTTATGGAGGGGCAGTTCTATTCTATATATACAGACAGTAGTTATGGAGGGGCAGTTCTATTCTATATATACAGACAGTAGTTATGGAGGGGCTGTTCTATTCTATATATACAGACAGTAGTTATGGAGGGGCTGTTCTATTCTATATATACAGACAGTAGTTATGGAGGGGCTGTTCTATTCTATATATACAGACAGTAGTTATTAACCAGTGTCTCTGTAAACCAGTGTCTTTGTAAACCAGTGTCTCTGTAAATTGGTCTCTCTGTAAACCAGTTTCTCTGTAAACCGGCATCTCTGTAAGCTAGTCTCTCTGTAAACAAGCCTCTCTGTAAATCAGCCTCTCTGTAAACCGGCCTCTCTGTAAATCAGCCTCTCTGTAAACCGGCCTCTCTGTAAGCTAGTCTCTCTGTAAACAAGCCTCTCTGTAAATCAGCCTCTCTGTAAACCGGCCTCTCTGTAAATCAGCCTCTCTGTAAACCGGCCTCTCTGTAAATCAGCCTCTCTGTAAACCGGCCTCTCTGTAAATCAGCCTCTCTGTAAACCGGCCTCTCTGTAAGCTAGTCTCTCTGTAAACAAGCCTCTCTGTAAATCAGCCTCTCTGTAAACCGGCCTCTCTGTAAGCTAGTCTCTCTGTAAACAAGCCTCTCTGTAAACCAGTTTCTCTGTAAACCGGCCTCTCTGTAAGCTAGTCTCTCTGTAAACAAGCCTCTCTGTAAATCAGCCTCTCTGTAAACCGGCCTCTCTGTAAGCTAGTCTCTCTGTAAACAAGCCTCTCTGTAAATCAGCCTCTCTGTAAGCTAGTCTCTCTGTAAACCATTTCCCTGGAAACCAGTCTCTCTGTAGGAAGTGTAAAGTGCATTTTGTGTATTTAGTCCTGTGCAGTTTAACAGGGTGTTGACAGTGTGTGTGTGTGTGTGTGTGTGTGTGTGTGTGTGTGTGTGTGTGTGTGTGTGTGTGTGTGTGTGTGTGTGTGCGTGCGTGCGTGTGATGCACGGTGCGGAGTGATGAAGCAGTCTTACCAGAGGTGCTGAGGGTAGATCCCAGTGAGGCTGCAGGGCTGGGGGCCAGACTGCTCTTGGAGTGGGGAGCCGGGGACGAGGAGGAGGAAGAGGCAGCAGGGGAGGAGGTGCGAGCGGTGGGCAGGGTGGGGGGCGCGGGGGAGGCCAGCCGCTCTCCAGACTCCATATCTGTCAAACACAATCCAATCAGCACCGTTACAAAAGCAGAGGAGAGAGAGAAAGGAAAGAGAGAAACACACACACCGCTGCCCGCCACTCTCCCTTTCACATCTCACTTCCCCAGAACAATATTTCTATTTAGCCCTGGACACCAACCCCCCCACACACACCCCACCTCCCATTCAGAGCTCATGGGCCGGGTGGTGGGGAGGTGGGGGGTGGGGGGGGGGGGGGGGGGCAGGCCAGTGGTGGAAATGTCACTAGTTCTTAAGGAGGGGGGTTGGTGTGGAATTAGTGACCATTATCACTTTAACATGACAGTAAATGACAAGTGTTCAGCTGAGAGGGGAGAGAAGAGGCTGTCTGACATTTTGGACGGCCAAAACACACACACAGACATAGACACACACAGTTGACACATGCACACAAGCACATAGCGTGAATCTCTATTTGATTTACAAGAGTGTTCCCAGATCTTTTTACACGCAGTGTAAAACAGTCCCCCCCCTCACAGTGTAAAACAGTCCCCCCTCTCACAGTGTAAAACAGTCCCCCCTCTCGCAGTGTAAAACAGTCCCCCCTCTCACAGTGTGAAACAGTCCCCCCTCTCACAGTGTGAAACAGTCCCCCCCCTCGCAGTGTAAAACAGTCCCCCCTCTCACAGTGTAAAACAGTCCCCCCCTCTCACAGTGTGAAACAGTCCCCCCTCTCACAATGTAAAACAGTCTCCCCTCTCACAGTGTGAAACAGTCCCCCCCTCTCACAGTGTAAAACAGTCCCCCCCTCTCACAGTGTAAAACAGTCCCCCCCATCACAGTGTAAAACAGTCCCTCCTCTCACAGTGTGAAACAGTCCCCCCTCTCACAGTGTAAAACAGTCCCCCCATCACAGTGTAAAACAGTCCCCCCCTCTCACAGTGTAAAACAGTCCCCCCTCTCAGAGTGTAAAACAGTCCCCCCTCTCACAGTGTAAAACAGTCCCCCCTCTCACAGTGTGAAACAGTCCCCCCTCTCACAGTGTAAAACAGTATCCCCTCTCACAATGTAAAACAGTCCCCCCTCTCACAGTGTAAAACAGTCCCCCCCCTCTCACAGTGGAAAACAGTCCCCCCCATCACAGTGTGAAACAGTCCCCCCTCTCACAGTGTAAAACAGTCCCCCCTCTCACAGTGTAAAACAGTCCCCCATCACAGTGTAAAACAGTCCCCCCCTCTCACAGTGTAAAACAGTCCCCCCTCTCAGAGTGTAAAACAGTCCCCCCCTCTCACAGTGTAAAACAGTCCCCCCCCTCACAGTGTAAAACAGTCCCCCCTCTCACAGTGTAAAACAGTCCCCCCCCTCACAGTGTAAAACAGTCCCCCCCTCTCACAGTGTAAAACAGTCCCCCCTCTCAGTGTAAAACAGTCCCCCCTCTCAGAGTGTAAAACAGTCCCCCCTCTCACAGTGTAGAACAGTCCCCCCCTCTCACAGTGTAAAACAGTCCCCCCTCTCACAGTGTAAAACAGTCCCCCCTCTCACAGTGTAAAACAGTCCCCCCGTCACAGTGTAAAACAGTCCCCCCTCTCACAGTGTAAAACAGTCGCCCCTCTCACAGTGTAAAACAGTCCCCCCTCTCACAGTGTAAAACAGTCCCCTCTCTCAGAGTGTAAAACAGTCCCCCCGTCACAGTGTAAAACAGTCCCCCCCTCTCACAGTGTAAAACAGTCCCCCCTCTCAGAGTGTAAAACAGTCCCCCCGTCACAGTGTAAAACAGTCCCCCCCTCTCAGAGTGTAAAACAGTCCCCCCTCTCACAGTGTAAAACAGTCCCCCCCTCTCACAGTGTGAAACAGTCCCCCCTCTCAGAGTGTAAAACAGTCCCCCCTCTCACAGTGTGAAACAGTCCCCCCCCTCGCAGTGTAAAACAGTCCCCCCTCTCACAGTGTAAAACAGTCCCCCCTCTCACAGTGTAAAACAGTCCCCCCGTCACAGTGTAAAACAGTCCCCCCTCTCACAGTGTAAAACAGTCCCCCCGTCACAGTGTAAAACAGTCCCCCCTCTCACAGTGTAAAACAGTCCCCCCTCTCACAGTGTAAAACAGTCCCCCCTCTCACAGTGTAAAACAGTCCCCCCTCTCACAGTGTAAAACAGTCCCCCCCATCACAGTGTAAAACAGTCCCCCCCTCTCACAGTGTAAAACAGTCCCCCCCTCTCACAGTGTAAAACAGTCCCCCCGTCACAGTGTAAAACAGCCCCCCCCCCCCTCACAGTGTAAAACAGTCCCCCCCCTCTCACAGTGTAAAACAGTCCCCCCTCTCAGAGTGTAAAACAGTCCCCCCTCTCACAGTGTAAAACAGTCCCCCCGTCACAGTGTAAAACAGTCCCCCCTCTCACAGTGGATGTAGTTAACAGGCAAACTAAAGCCGTCACAGTTCCACTTTCTTTCAGCCTTGTACAAAACACACAGAGGGCTTTCAAAGACTCCTCTAAGACCCAATAGGCTTCTCTCCGCTGTGGAACTATTGTGCTCCCGTCCATTAACAGCCTCATAGAGAACTAGCATTACTGACAACACTGGCTCAAATAAACCTCGGGAGACAACGGCAAGGTTAGATGATTCCACTGTCGCTTATTTCTACTCCATTATTCCCTCCTGCCCACCTTCTCCTACACAAATATTCAGGCAGGCAGAACACACACACACACACCCTCTCTCACATACACATGCGTACACACACACACACACACACACACACACACACACACACACACTCTCTCTCACATACACGTGTGTACACACACACACACACACACAGACACACTCTCTCGCACGTACACACGCTTTCTCACACATGAACACATGTGCCACGCACACACACAAAATCTCTCCCATATCACACGGCCCCTGACTCTCTCCTCTCTCCTTCCGTTTTCATCCCTTTGCCTGACACTAATCCAGGTAGGAAAATCCCCTTGAAAAGCACAGTTTGCAGATTGTGTTTTACAGGCTGCCTTTCATATTGTGTCATTACACATAAACAGTCTCCCTTAGTCCCCCTCCTCTCTCTCTCTCCTCTGCAGCAGGCGCAGGGACACTGATTAGATCTCAGAGACAAAAGCTGCTATCCTCTGAATATCAAGTATCAGCCAGGAGCTAGGCTGACGGGGGGACGGGACGCAAATGACAAGAAAACCTGCTGCAATCCTTGGGGATCTGGCTACTGCGCGTGGTGCTGGAGGAGGACTGTTGCAGGGCGGCCATTGCGGTTCAGTTGTTGCTGCGGCAAATATGGGCCGTGTCTGTGTCACCAATGGCACCCTATTCCCTATGTAGTGCACTACTTTTGACCAGAGTCTGGTCAAATGTAGTGGATTATGTAGGGACTAGGGTGTCATTTGGGACACACCCATGATCATGTGTACTTACCAGAGAGGTCAAGGGTCAGCGGGAGGGACCTGTTCCTCATGCACGGACATGACAGGTCCATTTATCCAAATCATTAGGCCGTTTGTGGCTTCTTTTTTAAACGCATGTTTTTGCAATAAACCTCCGTTTTTAATGACCATGGTTTGCGAAAAGCTGTATCAATATTTTTCTAATTCAGTATAAAACACATTTTGCTCTCTGCTCAAATGTAATACTAAGTTCACTATTGCACTGCTGTCACCATTGTCACAGATAAACAGGTGACAATCAATAGCGGCTGGATGGAGATCAGGTTTTACAACGCAGATAAAAACTGCAAAAACAACGGCTCATCTCTCCGACAAAATGAGACGGGGGCTTATTTTGTGTCAGGTAGTCAACGGAGCGGATCATTCGGTGTGATTTCAAATGGCAATTCAGAGACGAGAGAGACAGAGAGAGAGACAGAGAGAGAGACAGAGAGAGAGACAGAGAGAGAGACAGAGAGAGAGACAGAGAGAGGGGGAAAGAGAAAGAGAAGGCATTTTGTCTGAAGGAAACGCAGAAACAAACCCCACCAGGGATGAACGACGGCGTGTAAACCATTCCTGTCATTTCTCAATCTCTGCACTTATGCCTCGGCCTGTCAAAACCCAAAGACGTGAAGAGAATTAATTTCCTCTAAAAAAGCGATTCCTTCTGGGGTAAAAAAAGAAGACGCAACCCTCCCCCTTATCTCATCTTACACAGCATCTCTGACAAGGGATTCTTCTTCTCCCCCACATGAGACGAAACGACTGTCCCTCTTCTTCTAATTCCGACGTCCACAACAACACACTGATCACTTAGTACTATTAAATCTATTAAGAATCATACGATTGGAGCGGGGAGAGAATACCACCTGACGCAGCAAACAGTGATTGCAACAATAATGGACCGCCGAGGTATTTAAGGATCCAATCCTGACTTAATTATGATAAATTAAAATGGATTTAGCATCAGAATTAGCTTGATTTTATAGGTAATTAACTGCGCGGCACAGTGGCGGTATAATCTCCGTGAACGGCTAAATTAATTTGACTTAGGTAACGTTGAGCCAATCAGCGAGCTGCGCTGCGACCAAACAGCAGGCCGTGGATGGTACAAGAGGAGAGATTTATGCTAATAGCCTCCAAATGATTTATAAGATGTGTTACCCCGGCAGAATCACAGTCACGTCCACATATACAACACACCATTCAGCTGCCAAAAAAAGCTGCAAATGGTGGTAAGAATGGCCCTTCAGGAAATCTGCTGGGAATATAAACAGCTCGCTAGCTGGGTTTTTATGAGTGGATGTGGCCTCGATAGCAGCCTTCACATGTCCCTGCTATTGTGGAAGAAGACCCTCCTCCTCTTCTCTGCTGTGTGTGAGAGGGGAGGCGTGTGTGTGTGTGTGTGTGTGTGTGTGTGTGTGTGTGTGTGTGTGTGTGTGTGTGTGTGTGTGTGTGTGTGTGTGTGTGTGTGTGTGTGTGTGCGCTTAGCCTATAGGAGTGTGTGTGTGTATGTGTGTTTGTGAGCTTAGACTACAGGAGTGTGTGTGTGTGTGTGTGTGTGTTTACACTATGTGTGTGTGTGTGTGTCAAATGGCTGCATGCTTCGAGGAGGACAGAGCTGGGCCCTTGCTGGTAGCGTGCGTCTCTCTCCCCCCGGCCTCTTTCTTCTCCCCCCACAGTAACAGATGGCCGATGCTAACAGAGATAATCCGGCAACAGTCATCAGCATGGATCAGCGGTAGTCAGAGTGCGGACACAATGTCTCCTCTCGCCCTAACGGAGGGAGCGAGAGAGGGGAAAACGCATTATTCCCCACGTCTTAACCCTATTCAAAGTCACACACTGCCTGCCTGCCTCTCAGGCCGAATCCTCCGTCTCTCTCTTTCTATCCTCTCTGTTTCTCTCCCCCTACAGCCCCTCAGTGTTGTGTCTAACTTCGCCTCTTCATCTCACATCTCCGCATTCAACAAACACCTTTATTCTTGGCTCTGTCCTTTCCCCATCACACCAGAGAGAACCTCTCAACCATAAAGGGCATAACATCCACTTGTAAATCCATACAGTGAATGAGGTGAAAATTAGCCACGATATGGATGCCACTCTAGTTGCATCTTCCTGTCTTGTACACACTGGTTAAACTGATTGGCTGGATGTGTGCGATGTGAAACTGGAGCCGGCCCTGGGCTCCATTGGGGCTCCGCTGTGCGACGGTTGCCTGGTGATACTGGCGGCTCCTGTGTTGTCTCCGGCACCCGTCATGGCCAGTGTCCCGTGGCCTCGTTCAACACAATTAGAGGCCTTAATGCGACAAAGAGCAGAGCAACCTGCAGCAGGCAGCACTCTATACTGCTTCACCAATGGGACCCTAGTCCCTATATAGTGGGGCTCTGGTCAAAAGCAGTGCACTGTATAGGGAATAGGGTGCCATTTGGGCCATTTAGTATCACCGCTTCACTACACTACGTGGGCGGCAGAAAGTTTGAGAGATTGGGAACAGAGCACGTATGCTCACTGCTGTTTACCAGACGCTCGTATTATGTCCTTCTTTCAGCCCCTTTATTTATCGTGGATCTGGAAGTTATGTCATTGTAAATAGGCTTAAACTCCATCTAGGCGTTTTCTTGCTGGCGTTTTATGCTTTCCATTGACTAAATATCTCGAGAGAGAGAGAGAGAGAGAGAGAGAGAGAGAGAGAGAGAGAGAGAGAGAGAGAGAGAGAGAGAGAGAGAGAGAGAGAGAGAGAGAGAGAGAGAGAGAGAGAGAGAGAGAGAGAGAGAGAGAGAGAGAGAGAGAGAGAGAGAGAGAGAGAGAGAGGGGTCATGGACCCAGACTGAGAAATTACCAGTATATCCCTCACTACACCCGACCTTGCACATTTCAGTCCCCACTGTTTACCTTTTCACGGTGTGTGTGTGTTTACTCATGGCTGTCTTGTTTGCACTAAACACTAAGTGACACAGATGAATCCAGATCGTTCTACTCAGATCCCCTCCCTACCCCGCCTACACACACACAAACACTACCACTAGGCAGGAAGTGACATAATGCCAACAGGAAGCCATGGCCTTTGTCCCGGGTTAAACCTCAGACTATTATCAGACTACTGAGTCACAGCACTGACAGCATCAGACAGACACGATGATGATGGGTAACAACAGTGACATAGCCTAGCACAGTTGAGCCAATGGACACACCGCACAATGCCCCTGTGTGTGTTCACTGTTAAGTGGCCACAGTCTGCTCTTTAAACCCCGCCCCTTTTCTGCACACCCGCCCAGCGACAGATGGCAGAGCGGGGCATGTTGGGAAGGGCAACATCTCTCACCCCATTACACCGCCTTGGCAGCGGTATCCTTCCCGTACTGTTGCAGCCAATCCACAGACCGCTTTTAATTCACCAGAGCCCAACTCCACTGCAAGGCCGCTAGTGGTGACTGTCAGGACAATAACACACCGACAGGGAAAACCGCTCAATCCTCCTGTACTGAAAGACTTGATTCACAGTCATAAACACGCAGACGGGCAGCCTGATTCTACACTCACACTGCAATCTGTGTTGTGGTTTTCAGCAACAATAATGTGATTTTGGGCCTGGGATGGAAACCACTGAAGAGAGGGGTAGCTGAGCTTGTCACGTGTGCTAGATGTCAAATGTCTGTCTGTGACAGAACTGTCACAGCTAGAACTTACTCTGCTCGCCTACAACTAAACTCAACTCAGTTTAACTTAAACTGACTGGAGAGAATCTAACGGAGGCCTACATTTTGTACCAGTCTATTCCTTTAAAAGAGGGTCTTAAATAATCCCACTGCACCCTCCCCCCAAAACATTTATACAATAAAATAAAAAAGCTTTTTGTGAACTAACACAACTTTTCCCCTCCCCCTTACTAGCTCTGTCTTTGCTGATTGCTGCTTTATTGAGGGAAAATGTACTTTCTATGCCTCTCTCTCTGTCCCACCTAGCCATTTTAAGATGAATGCACTAACTGTACGTCGCTCTGGATAAAAGAGTCTGCTAAATGACTCGAATGTTAATGTAAAAATGGCTACGTATCTCAGTGAGGAGAAACAGGCCCTTCAGGCCACTAGGCCAGACCCTGTCCCTCCTGGAATACAGCAGTCTGCAAGGGAGGAACGTTACATTCTACACTCCACACAGATAGACTGGCATTTCTCAGCTAACCTACAGTAGGACTATATCTCCCGACACATCAACAACACCAGGAATAAGATGGGAAATGTGTTTCCTCTGTAGTTTTGGGAAGCAGAAATCCTTTTTCCCTCATGTTGCTTTTTGAAAGAGAAAGGAGGGGTAGGTAGGTGCCGACAGGCAGGCCTATGTAGCAAACATCTCTACCCACCTAAGCAATAGTAGGCGAAATGCTGCTCAATTTGCATATAGAGCCATCATCAAATATGTCCCCATGGAAACCTTGTGGGGTCTTAAGATCATTAGCCACACCAAAGCCCAACGCAGGCAGACAGGCAGCTCTCTCAGTGAGTGATTCAGTCCTGATGAATTTGCTATTCCTCCACCCTCTGCTCTCTCTCCACAAGCCAATCTCTCCCTCATTACCGCCCGTCGCAGCACATTCAGATCTGCCCCAAACCGGATATATTTAGAGGACTCCATTACGCAGAGAGAGAAAAGGAATGTGTGTGTGTGTGTTCCACAACGAACAAACACCATAGAGACACGGACACAGAGCGAGGCAAGCCAACGCTTGTTAATAATAACACTTGGCTGTTACTATACATGACATATATTCTTCCTGGTTCCTACCCTTGTTCCGTTTTAAATCATCTATTCTGCACTGCTTCTTCCTCCAGGCTCCATCAACGGTGATGATCTATTGCTGATGATTATTACATTACCTTCAATTGGCGTGAGAAGGACCGTAAATGAGACAGATCTGATACTTTCAGGTAGACAAGAAGACTACGAAAATGTCATAGCAAGTTAGATATCAAGCCACGTGGCTGGGCTGTACTTGATACCTGACATTTATAACATGTCATTTTGATCGGTGGAGAATTCTACATTTCATACCACTTCAGCAAACTACTTTAACACACACACACACATTCACTGTAAGCATCATTGTAATGTTCATTTCAAGTGTCAATTGGTCCCCTAAGAGATGGTTCACCAAAAAAGCAATTTGAAACAAAGTAAAAATATTTATTCATACAGGATTAGATTGACACAGTTGACACAGAGCTGGGTCAATTCACCAAAAGGCCACAGCTTTTGCTTCCAGGTCCAGTCCAATATTAGAACAATCACAACATTTTCCATCAGGGTACAATAAACAGTCTAGTACCGTGTGTATCAGCCACAACAGCCATGTGTGTGGGCATAGGGGAGAAATGGAACAGGAGGGGGCTTAGCAACACAGGGAAGACGGAGAGAGAGTGAAGGATGCGGGTAGAGAGAGAGAGAGAGAGAGGGAGAGAGAGAGAGAGAGAGAGAGAGGGAGACGGAAGAGAGGGAGGGAGAAATCGACTGCTACACTCCAGATATGCATAATGCAGATGACATGCATGTCAAACGCAAGACAAAACGAAAGTGACAGAATCATGGAGTGTCCTGCGAGCATCAGCACAGCCCAGTTTAGCCAGCAACGGAGCTAGCTGTTATAAATACACACCGCAATGACAGAAGCAACAATCTCTCCCATCAAGCCTGACTGCCTGTTTTCCTGGAATTAAATAGGCCTACACTTTTAGGCAATTCAAACGGGCCAACTTCAGTGCAATTCAATACATTTTACACATCTCACAGCAAAATGTGTCAATGATATGTACATTTATACACTATTACAGGATTATGATGACTTTTTTTTTATGAATGTCTAGCCACTTCTAAGCTGAGGGGGATATACCAGTGACTAAGAAGAGATGGCCAATGCCTCACTCCTGATCAAGCATTCCTTAGTGCAGACAGAAATGTGTGGTCAAAGCTCATTCTATATGACTCCACTTTGACTGTATCAACTGACGGCGGAGAGATGTGCTCGTAGAATTGACATTTATAAAATGGACATTCCCATCACATTCAAATGAATGCTGGGGGTTTTAGGCTGCGTTTCTGTATAAGCACTTAGTGACATCAGCTGATGTAAAAATAGCTTTACAAATACATTTGACTGAATGTTCCCTTGGTGGGTGTACCGGCGGCCATATTTGATATTCAGTGGCTGTAGGCTTTACCAGGAGTCCTGGTTTACTAAAAACCCTCAGCCAAGTTGCAAACCCCTTAACTCCTGCCCCTGGTGGCTCAGCCTAATGTTCCTTTAGCACAGGAAGGCGAGGGCTAGGAGGATAGAGATATCCCATTAAATGTTGATGTTTCCCGCTGCTGTCTGAATGTGTACGTGTTGCAGTGTGTTGGGCTGGGCCTGAGAGCTCTCTGTGTGTGTAATGAGCTCATGTACTGTTGTCGTGGCTAAATGAAGCCTCCAGGCTCCCTCTCAAAGCCTGTTTCCTATATCCTACCACCCTCCCCCCAAACACTCCCCAGCTCCCCCCTGCTCACTCCTGCTGGAGCTTGGCTGGTTTTTACAGCGCCCGGACGCATTCTTGAGTTAGCATAATTGTGTAATTATGATTTCAGTTAAAGAGATAGCCTCTGTTTGATTTCCTCTGACTGAGCTGTGCAAATAGGCAACACGGCATATGCAGAGCAGATACCTAGTCTTCTACATGTGTAGAAGACTAACGGAGGTTGCAGGGGGTGTGCTGCAGCATCTGCCTGTATCAACGGGCAGGTGTTAGTGCGCACGTGTGTCGTTTCACGACCAGGCCCGTTCAGAACACCTTCCACTAATAAAACCGATGGAAGACCGAGGAGGCTAGCTAGTCCTCGAAATCACAGCAACAACTACAACAATCCTGCAGACAGCTACAGCAGCTCGGTTGTCAGAGACGCCGCTGAACAATGGGCTTTTGGTGACATTTCGATTATTAGTGCTGGGAACTGAATTGACGCTCTACTGTCTGTTCAACACGGGGAAAAGACGGCTGGAAAAGAGTCTGTGGTCCTTTATTGACAGAGCGGGAGAGAACTCAGCAGGCAGAAGGCCACTCTGTTCTGCTCCAATGCTACATGAGAGAGGCCAGTGCATACACACGCACGCACGCACACACACACACAGACACACACACACAGTGTGCAGCAGGTGAGATAGCTGCCTGTGCATCACACGCTGCAATCTCTCAGCGTCTTGCTCGGGGAGAAGAGAGAGAAGCGCTCTGACATTTTATGAAGCACTCGGCAGACAGAAAAGCAGCGAGTGGGCCCGCCTGCGTGTAATGGCGGCTGGACTGGCATTCTCTCCCACATTTGCCTGATATCATCTTCCCTCATTAGCATAATCTAATCAATTTCAGAAAATTGCCTTTTAATTACCAAGAACACGCTCCTCTCACTCTCACTCTTAGAAGAACCCCTGTCTTCGAATATCTCTCTCTAGAAACCAAACTAGAGCTGTTAATGAAGTAGGGATTAGACTTAGAAATAACTAGAGACATGCACACGATTTTATCATCTTTCAGGAAACAACCTACAATTTAAGATGCCATAATTGTTGTGTCAATATGTCTTATTAATAGCATCATTAATGTTATACATGATTGATTAACAGGTAGTAGCCTTAAATATGTCTTCATCTTCAAGGGGAAGTAGAAATACACCTTGAGGTGTAAAATTCCTTAACAGTATTTAGCTACAAATGACTATTTCCTCAGACCCAAGGCTAATCCTATATGTAACAAGTAGAGCCTAATGACTAAAAACGTTGGCATTAAAACGGTCCCTCCGTAAAATGGGGATCTATAGCAGTGATTAATCCTGTGCCGTGTTGTTGTGGCCTGACAGCCCCTCTGTTGAACAATGATTAACAGTCAATGACTCCACTCAACCCAGCAGCGCTAACACACTGTTTACATTAGCCCAGCTCCCATAGAGGCCAATGCTACGGGCGCTATGCTAACAGCAACGGTCACCTGGCTTAGCTGCACACATTACAGCCACGACAGGCCACTGTAAAAAAGTACTGTCGGCGTTATAATACGATTCCACCATGTGTGGGAGGATACGGTGCGGCCCAATCCCTGTGTGTATCATCCATCCTACACCACAACCTTCAACTAAGCCTCTTTCATTAATGTGAGAAATTTGCATTTGTGATGAGGATGGGGGAGGGACCCGAGAGACATCTTTTAGATGAAAAACAAAACAAAACAATGAAATACATTTGAACGTCTAACACTCATTTACAATTATATTACATTACAAGTTTGAAAGCACAGCGGAGTCAAAAGATGTATTCTGTATTCGCGAAGGGTTTTAATAAATAAAATAAAATAATAAAACACCCCAGGCAAATAAACTCTGACACTCATTTCGCACAACCTTTAATGACAACCCAAGCAAGAAATGACAGACAGGCATAGCTTCGCCTTCACTCCCATGCTAACCAATTAGGCTGGAATTTCAAACAGAAGATAATCAGCTTCACTTTGGGCTCCATTGACTCATGCTAATTTGGATGAAATTGCTGTACCTTAAGAGTGCCGAAACAGACGAAGCATCTCTTTTGTACAAGTCACTGGCTTTCACCGTTAGCTGCACTAAATTGAACGTGTCTAGTTGCACATGCCTTTTCTTCCATCATTGTCAGGTAATATGATTTGTGCAGCAAACGGCGTTGAACACTTAACATGTCCGGCTAGCTGAGCCAACATACGTTTGTTTTTCCTTCTGTTCCTTCAATTCACAAACGTACTCTATTTTAATGACGCAGAACATGTCGCCACATGTTATGCAGTGATGACCGGGTGCTGAAACGTGATGAGTAGGCGCCCAGAGTTTTTCCTGGGTCAAGTAACATGGCAAGGGAAAACTCATAGCTCTGGTGATGAGTTGAAGATTCTTCTCACATATTTGGCTCAAATTCACTCAATCCAATTCTGTCCAGCACACTGGCTTTTCCCACCAGGCTAAACGTAAAACACCCTTTAAAACTTCTGAAGATGACTTTAAAACAGTCTGCCAAACCAGCTGAAGTTCTGAATGGATGGTGTACTAGCCTAACTCCTCCCTGTATGATTTTCAATGATAAACCAGAACAGAAACCTCCACTTCCTGACTGTGTTCAACTTCATAGTTACAGTAAACCCCGACACAGCAGCAGTGACTCCAACAATAACGGACTGGTTTCACAAATGCTTTCAGCACAATGACTGTTTTTCCCTCTCTTGTTGCCCCACAGCAACAGGAGCTGTGCTACGGCAGCGTTTGATGTGAAACTGTAACCCATCTGGCTCCTCCTCGGGAGCCCAGCACTTCCTCATAGCGAGGAGCCAATCACAACGTTTCCTGCTGCCCCCTGTCACCAGATATCTGAACTTTGGTAGGAGTAGCAGTGGACAGGGAGAGAGAGATATAGCCTGAAAACAGTTCAAGCTAGGCTATTTTCTTATATTTCTTCTGTTTCCACTGAGACACGATTCAACCAAGCAGGTGTAGCTTGGATTTATGCCCCGTGCCCCTGGAGTAGACTCCTCATTTGGAAAGCCGGATACCGGAGTCCACCTCATCTGTTGATACCACTCACCCACAGGAAATCAAGCCAGAGACCACTGTTGGAGGGTCTGCCTGGTCACCCAGACAAAATACAGGTTTGGATTACAGAGCAGTGGGATTCATGTTTGATCCCTAGGGGGGAGAATATTCTCTCTGCTGCTCAGCTATACGTCTCACACAGGCATGTACAGACACACACACACACACACTCACCCCCCCCCCCCCCCGCCCCTGTGTACTATCTATATCATGCGATCAGAGTCAAGACCTCATGGTTCCACACACCTGCCAGAGACAGATGTTCAGAGTAAATCACATCAAACCTGTGAGGGAAGAATAGCTCCATAGCTACGCTGGCTGAAGTGCAAACACCTGCACCCGACAACAGCACTGCCGATGGTCGCAACAGCCACACGCACACACACACACACACACATGCAAACACGCACACGCAGACAAAGGAGAGATTCTCTCTTTCATTCACATTGACTCAACTGTCTTTTCTCCATTCTATTGGTGTGTAACCATCTTCTTTTTCTGGAGCTGAGCGTTTTTTTTTCAATTGCACAATTGTTATGGGAGAACCAGACATCCCTTCAAAGACAAACAAGTCATAACAAAGCAAAGATCTAGGCAGGCAGGCAGGCATTTCAATTGGAGAGACAACATGCGAGATACTGTAGCCTAGTCTATTGTATCTGCGCTGTAAGCTACACTACTTTGATTATTATGGCAGATTCTGATTTCCTATAACACCAAACTCAATAGACTCCATAGACAATGAACTCAGTGACACAGCAGAGAGCAGGATTTACACACAAAATAACTTGTTAAGATTTCCTGTCATCCAATGCTGTGCACTTCCTGGTCTGTGAGTTGTAGGAGGGGTTGGTGGTCTGGAGATAAACAGACTCCCTTCACGCCTCGTGCCCCAGAAACAGGAAGAGGCTGTGAGTGAAACAGCAGCCCGACATTATCTGAGCTCTCTCTCTCTCTCTCTCTCTCTCTGCTATCCTGAAATTCCATTCTCCTCCTGCGAACAACAGACGTCACTCTGGGAGCGTCCATCTTGGGTCGCAAATGCACCGTTGGCTGCCTAACAGACAATAACAGCAGGAGCCGTTGTGTCATATCTGCCTGCCAGAGGGGGTGTGTGTGTTCGTGTGTGTGTTGCCTAATGGTTTTTGCCCTGTTCAGTACACAAGGGCTTCTTGAGCCACCAGGGCTGAACATTTTGACGGTTCTATTTTACATATGTCTTCATGAGTGGATACTATTGTTATTCAGATCAAAGGGGGGAGGAGAAAGAGAGAGGGAGAGAGCGGGAATGAGAGAGGGAGATGGATCAGATGTCCTGAATATATTAAGGTTTTGGAGTGGATACATACTGAACATGCTCACAGTTGTTTAGATGTATGTGACAACACGGTGCCATTCCCCCCCTAAAGCTATATTCAGATATATTAGTAACACTCAGATGATTTCCATAAACAGAATGGCTTGACAACGCCAATATTATCCAGAACAAACACATGCATCCTACTGTTCCTATGCATATAAAACACACACACATTCATACACTATTAGGCACAGTGACTCAAACACACTGTACTGTACTTTAAAAGCATCACATATTTGTGTGTGTGTGTTTATGTGTGTAGGCGGAGGGTGTGTGTGTGCAGTATGGCTGAATGCACTAGTGTTTGAGGGCTATATGTGTGATTGAAACAGAATACAGCTGAGGTGACTGACTGACTGATTGTGAGACATTCTCATTGTCACTTGTGACCACAGTAACCACGGTTTTGGTGAAGCCGTTTACATTACACACACGCACGCACGCACGCACGCACTCTCGCACGCACGCACACACACACACACACACACACACGCACACACACACATCCTCCTCACTTCCCTTCACAGAACACACACACACAGGGGAGGTGTGTGTGTGCAAGTTTGCTATATTCACGTCAGTTTGCAACGCACCTCTTTGTGTGCTGCACTTCAGTAGTGTCTATGAATCGCCTGATTATGAAGGCGAGAATGAATGAAAGGTGTATACTTATTTTACATTGTATGTAGTTCTGTCCTGGTGCGGTTCTTGTCTATTTATGTTCTGTATTATTTCATGTTTTATGTTTTGTGTGGATCCCAGGAAGAGTAGCTGCTGATTTAGCACTAGCTAATGGGGATCCTAATAAATACACACACACACACACAAACCCACAGTCTGTAAATCTGCTACCACAGAATACCAGACACACACACAGCCACAGACAGACAATAGCTAACTACATCTAAATAACCACTCTGTGGCTAGCTGAAATCTGCACCCTGATTTCCCAGAAAACAAGATAATTATACTAGTAAGAAACCCACCAAAAGAATCATGATATGCCATCACTAAAATCAGCATAATATACCATCACTAAAATCAGCATAATATACCATCACTAAAATCAGCATAATATACCATCACTCAAATCAGCATAAAATACCATCACTAAAATCAGCATAATATACCATCACTCAACTCAACATAATATACCATCACCAAAATCAGCATAATATACATTCACTCAAATCAGCATAATGTACCATCACTAAAATCAGCATAATATAACATCACTCAAATCAGCATAATGTACCATCACTAAAATCAGCATAATATACCATCACTAAAATCAGCATAATATACCATCACTAAAATCAGCAGAATATACCATCACTTAAATCAGCATAATATACCATCACTCAAATCAGCATAATATACCATCACTAAAATCAGCATAATATACCATCACTAAAATCAGCATAATGTACCATCACTAAAATCAGCATAATATACCATCACTAAAATCAGCATAATGTACCATCACTCAAATCAGCATAATATACCATCACTAAAATCAGCATAATATACCATCACTAAAATCAGCATAATATACCATCACTAAAATCAGCATATTATACCATCACTAAAATCAGCATAATATACCATCACTAAAATCAGCATAACATACCATCACTAAAGTCAGCATAATCACTGTCACCGTCATGAGTCATAATAAACGTCATCATCTTCATTGTCATAACTTCAAGGTTATTTAGTTACACATTCCTTTCTTTAGGCTATACTGTAGTTGAGAAGTGGGTACGGTGTCTCTCAGGCAGTACAATAAAGGCCTTGTTTAGTGTCTGTCTCCTCCTAACAGCAGCAGTGGTGGTTACTGGTGACAGTGTTTTTTATTGGAGGTGTGAAAGAGAGGCCACTCCACACTGGGACAGGGAGGGGCTCCACATCTGTCTCCCCCTGTCTCAGGCCCTGCTGCACACACACACAGCTCCTGTTACCACAGAAAGTCCTCTGAAGTGTGTGTGTGTGTGTGTGTGTGTGTGTGTGTGCGTGCGTGCGTGCGTGCGTGCGTGCGTGCGTGCGTGCGTGCGTGCGTGCGTGCGTGCGTGCAGCAGGGCCTGAGACAGGTGGAGACGGATGTCAGCCATCACAGGACAATCTCACCTCCAACACAGCGAGATACATTAACCCTCTCTAAACCCTCTCTAAAGGGATGATGAAGCAGCTGTGGTTAACACTCTTAGGACAGCCTCTCCTCTACACCTTGGGACAAATACGCAGTGGCTTGCCCCCCCCCCCCCACCTCCACACACACACAGCATAATACAAGTATAATAAAGAGTACTGACAGCACCTACTGATTACTCCGTAAGTGTGATATTCTAGAAGAAAACAAATGATTTGCTTGATGCACTGTAAATAAAAGTGTGGCCTCCGTACTGTACCACACTTACTGCTGTGTGGCGGGTGGGTGAGTGTGCGTTTTTCAGCCTTGGTACAGGTACTTATAACAGTAGCATCAAGGGCAGAGGGTGGCGATTCTTAAAATCCTCCTTCACACGGTCAATCTAGACCTCTCCAGTCCTCGCTGGTTCCTCCTCTGTGTCCTTCAGATGAACACAGTGGGAGCTGCATTTCACTCACTGTGTATTCATAGCTCCATTGAGCTACTGAACCATGCAATCTATAGGCTAAACTCTATACACTTTGGGCATCATTTATTACTACAGCCTAATCTATACATTCATCAATAATAATATCGTTTTCCTTCTGAGATCCAATTGACCGTTTCAACAGTAAATGTGTTCCGTCTAGTTGGGTTCTTCTTTCTAATATTTTGAAACGTTCTATATTTCAACACCACGGAAAGTCATTCATACTTGATCATATCGTATCACTATAGGCAGAGTGTTGTGTGTCTGTGCCTGGACAGAATGGCTCAGACTAGTGGGATAGAGTAGGAATTCTCTGTTTGGGACTGAAAAGCTCCAGATCAGGACATCATGCATTTGGACTGTTTCCTTACAAAACATATGGAAAAATACAGAGCCTTTCATCCCCTTTCCGCCCACCATAGCTATTAATATTTCTCACAGAGCCCTTCCCCCATGTCCCACTAAGGCTAGGAATTCCTGTTGAAACATAGTCAAGTCTGAGGATTAGAAAAAGTGATGCAAAAAAAAGAATAATCTGTCCATCTCTATCTTTTCTTGTTTCACACACAAGTACACCCACTTGCCTAAATTAACTTGAGTATCCAACCCGCATTGTCCGCTTAAAACAAACAAATGAGCAACAGTGACTGACAGCGCTATAAATCGTTTTAATTAGGACCTAGTAGTCTGCATCAAACACCTCTGACTTTTCCATCCTATATTAAAAAATAATAATAATTCTTCCCAGGCTTCTTGCGATCCAAAAATGTTTCCCTGGAAGCCGCCGCGATGGGAGGCCGTGTGAATGCAATATTCATTTTGCTGCAGGAGAACAATCTATGCATAACAATGAGCGGGCCTAATGAAAGCAGCCATCAAACCTGCAACACATACATATTAAACTACCGGGACCTCTGCGTGTCATTCGCTTAGTGCATCATTTGTTCACCCCGTTTTTTTCTCTTTGCCTCCTGACCTTTCCCCATATCCCTCCTCTTTTTCCTCGCTCTCCGTTTCTCCTTCGATGCTGAAAATACGGAGGTGTTATGGCATTCTGGACGTGTCCGGTAGCGTCAGAGGGGCAGAGGGTAAATGGTGGATGGAACGTTTTTTTTTTTTATGGTTTCACAACCGTCGTAAAGGGACTGCTGGGTAACGTCGATACTCGTTTCCGACTCAAAGATGCTGCTAGAAACAGCTTTTACCAGGAATTGTTTGATAAACAAATGCTGAAAATATAATTGTGATGACAAGTATAACAGATAATCCAAGACATTTTGTCAGTCTCCTAACCCCTCGCTAACAATCACCTGACATTTGCTCATAAACATACATCAAACCTACCAGTATCAGACTGTAGGCATCACTCATAGCTAATGTCATGTAATCATGTAATCATGGCTGCTGTATAGAGGGCTACAACAGGCTAACTGCTCCTCCCTCCTCTCTCCTCCTCCCAAGCCTCCAGCCGTGCTTCTTCACAGCGTTGGTGTCTCTTTCCCTCCCTGCCTGCCTCCCTCCCTGTCTGGGAAATCTATCCTTCCACCTGACAGTGGCCATTTTAAGGCCTCTCTTGCCTCCTGGTAAACAATGGGAGAGGGATAATTGATCAAACAGCAAGGGAACCCTGGAGGAGGAAGGTCACCGCCCGCCAGCCGAGAGAGAAACACTGAGGGAGAGGGGGATATGATGAGGTGTGTGCGTGTGCCTGCCTGCGTGTGTGTGTAAAGGCAGGGAGGAGGGAGGGGGTCAGGAGGGGGATGGTGCTCTGACGTTCCGGAGCTGCCATTTCTCTTCCCTGACAAAGACTCCATCTGCCACCGAGCCATTTGCTGCCTGCCGAGTCGAGAGCGCATTCCACACGCCGCGTTCACCTTGGTGTCACCTCTAAGTCGAGCTCTGCTGACGGTGTACACACGCACACACACACACACTCTAAGAATATTGCCCATACACGCACAACTCTTTCTTTCTTTCTTTCTTTCTTTCTCACACTCTTTCTTTCTTTCTTTCTTTCTCACACACACACACACACACACACACACACACACACACACACACACACACACACACACACACACACACACACTGTCTCTGTGTCGTTCCTCTCCTAAGCAGCAGCAGCCCCCCTCCCCCTCAGCACTTGATATCACTGGGCAACCATCTCCGCTGTGCATTGTGGGAGTGTCTCGGGGGTTGGCGACGCGTCAGGGACTGAGGGACTCACACACTTCTGAGAGAGACCCAGTGGCATGGAGGGAGAGAGAGAGATGGCATTTTAAAGAGGAAGCTGAATTTCACCTGCAATTACCGTAGCTCGGGGGCACACGGCTTGGTTAAGAGACATTTCATCCCCCCACGCTGCTGAGAGTGAGAGACTGTCATGTGTGTGTGCGTGCGTCGCTCGCCCTAAGAGGCGGAAAAAATGGAGGGACGGAGAAAATAGAATAGAAAATATTCCTCTCTCTCTCTCTCTCTCTCTCTCTCTCTCTCTCTCTCTCTCTCTCTCTCTCTCTCTCTCTCTCTCTCTCTCTCTCTCTCTCTCTCTCTCTCTCTCTCTCTCTCTCTCTCTCTCTCTCTCTCAGGGATGAAAGAGAGAAAGGCAGCTGGGGCTCTAACTACCAAATGAAACGCGAGGCCCATTCAGTGGGTCCCTGCCTGGCCATCTGCACACCAGACCAGACATCTGAGCTGAGCAGCAAACCTCTGGGCCTCCACACACACACATATACACACACAAACACACACACACACAGAGAAACACACACACGAGCCCTGCCTAACCTTTCACTCACTAGGCAAAACAGCCTGATTCAGTCTCATTATCGATTCCATTCCTTTCTTTACCTCCTTATTTATGTGCAATGCCCCAGAGCAGCTGGGGGGAGCCTCCTCTCCCTCTCCCAGCTGAGATGGAGCCGTAATGACTTCCCTGAGGCTCAGGCTCCTCACAGTTTCACCAGCGTTCTCTGTGTGACTCTATCTCTCTCAGTGAGGAGAGTGACTACACAAATACAGTAATGATCTCTCCCTGGGAGACATTGGCTTCGGGGCTCCTGGCGCCGCAAGTGGGCTTTTCTGGCCCCTGCAGGGTCTCCATACAACTCCAATTCCCTCAGCATGGACCCCCCAACAGGATCAACACCCCCCCCCCCCCTCCACAACGTAATAACACTTGCATAAGCTCTCAAAGAAAGAAAGAAAGAAAGAAAGAAAGAAAGAAAGAAAGAAAGAAAGAAAGAAAGAAAGAAAGAAAGAAAGAAAGAAAGAAAGAAAGAAAGAAAGAAAGCGAGAGCGAGGGTAGCAGGTAGAATCTGGGTAGGCCATTCCTTCAGCCATGTGTAACCAGCAGAGACTAATAAACCAGAGTGGTTTTAGACAGCAGCACCTCTCCTGTAATGCGCTGCCAGAGGCCTGCATGGGGTTAACGGGATACTGTGGGATCCATTTAGTGGTGTTTCTGAAGGACATCTCTTTACCCCTCTAGCCCCTAGCTGATCCCCTTCTGGGTTAATCCTCCAGGGAGGGGCCTGCCTGACATCCTCACACACACACAGCCTCGTAAACCCAACCTCGTCTTCTCCACACAAATGCACACGTGCACACACCCCTAGTGACCCCCGCTGCACCCCTGAGTGCTACAGTAAAAATCCCAAAACCCTAAAGCCTTCAGCTTCTAGCCCTGTTTGTCTAGGCCATCTCAATCCGGATGGGCTGAGTGGCTCGATCGGCAGCCAGTCACTCAGCAGATTGGAGCTCCCTCCCGGTCGCTGTCCCGGTGTGAAAGCCCTGATTCATGGCGTTGGGGACCAGGGCCTTTACAAGAACAGCATTGTCCTGTGTACTTTTCTTCACTGGGACGTGACTGATGGGGGCTGTTTGGGAAAGGGAATTAGTACCAGGGCTTAAGTCTTATTTAGTGAGACACAACGTTGGAGAGATATAGAGAGGATGTGGCAGTACCTATTACTGCTACTAGTGTGTGTGAATGTGTGTTGGATGGGAGGTGTATAGTGTTGAGTGTGTGTTGGATGGGGGGGTGTATGGTGTTGAGTGTGTGTTGGATGGGGGGGTGTATGGTGTTGAGTGTGTGTTGGATGGGGGGGTGTGGTGTGAGTGTGTGTTGGATGGGGGGGGGTGTATGGTGTTGAGTGTGTGTTGGATGGGGGGGGTGTATGGTGTTGAGTGCGTGTTAGATGGGAGGGGGTGTATGGTGTGTGTGTGTGTGTGTGTGTGTGTGTGTGTGTGTGTGTGTGTGTGTGTGTGTGTGTGTGTGTGTGTGTGTGTGTGTGTGTGTGTGTGTGTGTGTGTGTTGGATGGGGGGGTGTATGGTGTGTCTGTCTGTCTGTCTGTCTGTCTGTCTGTCTCTGTGTGTGTGTGTGTGTGTGTGTGTGTGTGTGTGTGTGTGTGTGTGTGTGTGTGTGTGTGTGTGTGTGTGTGTGTGTGTGTGTGTGTGTGTGTGTGTGTGTGTGTGTGTGTGTGTGTGAGTGAGTGCAATTACTGTACTTAACTTAGTACACTTCTAAAAGCTCCCATAAGAGATATGAAAACTTCTAAGAAAAACTCAGAGATGGCGGTTCTAGCAGACAGTAGCACTCCAGTGGATCTGTGAACACCCTGGCTGTGTCAGAATGCTTTAGGCTGCTTGTCGACACTGTTTTAGATGCACTCTCCATCAAGCTGAAGTAAATGTCCTCCGTTTCCCCTTTGCTGTGACAAAAGGCTCGTAACAAAATATATAGGCCTCACAGTGTGAGTGCTTCTCCTACAACACGGTTTCAATTCAACTCACTAATGCGCTCATTGTTAGCAGCCGTGCTATCCCTAACCCTCTATCAACACGACCCACACACACACACACACACACACAGACGCACGCACACAGACAAACACAGAAACACTCATGCACGTGCGCATGCCAACTCTGCCCTTATGGTTTAAAAAGAGGAAGTAAAGTAGTGGCACAGCCTTGGTATTTCCCTGGTTTAACTGTCTTTTGCTTGTTGACCACAGGCATGAATAACACAGTACAGCAGGGTTCCCTAACAGGCGGCCGCGGGCCGAATTTGGCCTGCGGGCGGATTTATTTGGCCCCCGAAGCTTTCTGAGAAAAAAAAAGACGTTTTATTCTAATTTCAATTTTCATTGTTGGAAATGAAAGACTGTAGAAACACCAGGAAATCAGGTCCAGGTGATTTTAATTTTGGAAATCTGTTCCCAAGTATTCCCACGCATAATAAAGAGACACGTGATCGTATACAAACTTAAGCAAGGTTGGAAATGGTTATGTTTTAGTCAAATATTCTATACGGTTGGGATTCAATTTGCAGTCTACAAATGATTTGTAATTATGTTCCAACCCCCCTGCTCAAGGAAACAAAAACGGCTTGTGGCTGAATCTAGTTGATGATCTCTGCAGTACAGTGTAACACCCGGTCCACACAATCCTGCTATAGCAGGGAAATACTGCCTAGCTGCCCTGCTGTACACAGTGGGAGTGGAATGGAAATGCTGGCCCAACAGGAGATGAGACACACACACACATTACAAACACACTGACACACACACACACACACACAGAGTACTGTGGGGCTGACGCAAGACAATCTCAGCCTCACGTGTCTCTCGCCTACGGCCGCCCGCTGCTCCTGACCTTCGGGATGTTTTTCTCTCTCCTTCCCCCTCTCCCTCTCACTCCTCCCTCTCTCGACACCTCCCTGTGATTCGTATTTGTCATTAAAAGGCATTGCATTTCAAGCTGGATAAAGCAGATGGGGCTGTGTAGGCATTACTGCTCCTCGACGCAGCACCTTGGCCTAAGTACAGATAGACTGCATGCATTACCTCTCTCTCTCTCTCTCTCTCTCTCTCTCTCTCTCTCTCTCTCTCTCTCTCTCTCTCTCTCTCTCTCTCTCTCTCTCTCTCTCTCTCTCTCTCTCTCTCTCTCTCTCTCTCTCTCTCTCTCTCTCTCTCTCTCTCTCTCTCTCTCTCTCTCTCTCTCTCACACACACACACACTACACAGTCTAAAGAGTGAAACGGCAGCTCTAACAACAGGGTGTCTTCCTGGGAAAGCTGAATAAAGCTGAATTGCTGCCACGGTCTAAAGTGCTGCTTCACATGTTGTTGATGTATTCACTAAACATACAGGCTGAAGGCAAGACAACTGCCAGAGGTCTTATTGTTAGCTCGTATTAGTTATTGTAGACAGTATAATACTGCATCAAGTATAACAAACCCAACTAACTTAAAAGACAAAATACAACCACACAAATTGACTAAAATCATCTGACATTTTTCATAGCATAAATCATTGCGACTCAGTCCCAACTCATCCCTCATGTTCAGTCTTCTCTCTCTCCCAACTCATCCCTCATGTTCAGTCTTGTCTCTCTCCCAACGCATCCCTCATGTTCAGTCTTCTCTCTCTCCCAACTCATCCCTCATGTTCAGTCTTCTCTCTCTCCCAACGCATCCCTCATGTTCAGTCTTCTCTCTCTCCCACCCCTCTCTCTCTGTCTCTCCCAACTCATGCCTCATGTTCAGTCTTCTCTCTCTTCCAACTCATCCCTCATGTTCAGTCTTCTCTCTCTCCCAACTCATCCCTCATGTTCAGTCTTCTCTCTCTCCCAACTCATCCCTCATGTTCAGTCTTCTCTCTCTCCCAACTCATCCCTCATGTTCAGTCTTCTCTCTCTCCCAACTCATCCCTCATGTTCAGTCTTCTCTCTCTCCCAACTCATCCCTCATGTTCAGTCTTCTCTCTCTCCCATCTCATCCCTCATGTTCAGTCTTCTCTCTCTCCCAACTCATCCCTCATGTTCAGTCTTCTCTCTCTCCCAACTCATCCCTCATGTTCAGTCTTGTCTCTCTCCCAACGCATCCCTCATGTTCAGTCTTCTCTCTCTCCCACCCCTCTCTCTCTGTCTCTCCCAACTCATGCCTCATGTTCAGTCTTCTCTCTCTTCCAACTCATCCCTCATGTTCAGTCTTCTCTCTCTCCCAACTCAGCCCTCATGTTCAGTCTTCCCTCTCTCCCAACTCATCCCTCGTGTTCAGTCTTCTCTCTCTCTCTCTCTCTCTGTTTCTCCCAACTCAGCCCTCGTATTCAGTCTTCTCTCTCTCCCACCTCTCTCTCTCTGTCTCTCCCAACTCATCCCTCGTGTTCAGTCTTCTCTCTCTCTCTCTCTCTCTCTCTCTCTCTCTCTCTCTCTCTCTCTCTCTCTCTCTCTCTCTCTCTCTCAACTCATCCCTCGTGTTCAGTCTTCTCTCTCTCCCTCCTCTCTTTCTCTCTCTCCTCTCTCTCTCTCCCTCTCTCTCCCCCTCCTCTCTCTCTCTCCCTCCTCTCTCTCTCTCTCTCCCTCCTCTCTCTCTCTCTCTCTCTCTCCTCCTCTCTCTCTCCCTCCTCTCTCTCTCTCTCTCTCCCACCTCTCTCTCTCTCTCTCCCTCATCTCTCTCTCTCTCTCCCTCCTCTCTCGCTTTCTCCCTCCCTCCCTCCTCTCTCTCTCTCCCTCCCCTCTCTCTCTCTCCTCTCTCTCCCTCCTTCCTTTCAGCCCAGTACTATTGAGCGCTAGTATTTAGTGATTCCATCTTCTACCATAGTCCCAGCAATCTGTCAGGCCACTGGCTATACTGACTGAGAACACACTGTACATCTAAGGGAAGGAAAGGAGGGAAGTGTCTTCTGGAACATCAGCTAGTTATTAAGGCTGACTTCTCACCTTTCTCTCTCTCTCTTTCTCTTTCTCTCACACACACACACACACACACACACACTGCACACACCACACACACACACACACTGGACACACTGCACACACCGCACACACACACACACTGCACAAACACCGCGCACACACACACACACTGCGCGCACGCACACACACATAAAAACAAACACAAACACACTTCCCAGCACCTCTCTCTCACGATCATGGGTTAGCCTCTGCTGGTGGTAAAACAAAGAGAGAATGCCAAACACATAACAAAGAAAAACGATCTATTCTTAAAATTTGTCCTTTTCACACCCTCGCATACATGTGTGCACATACACAGGCTTCAGTGGAGGCTCCTCAGAGGAGGAAGGGGAGGACCATCCTCCTCAGTGAATTTCATAAAAATAAAAATAGTGAAACATTAATAAACAAGTTATCCTTTTTAGATAAAACTATAGTAAATATATTCAGATCCCCAAATAATTGATTAAAACACACTGTTTTGCAATGAAGGTCTATATTACCCTCAACAGCACTCTGTAGGGCAGCACCATGGTGTAGCTGGAGGACAGCTAACTTCCGTTCTCCTCTGGGTACATTGACTTCAATACAAAACCTAGGAGGCTCATGGTTCTCACCCCTTCCATAGACTTACACAGTAATTATGACAACATACAGAGGACGTCCTCCAACCTATCAGAGCTCTTGCAGCATGAACTGACATGTTGTCCACCCAATCAAATGATCAGAGAATGAATCTAGTACTGAAAGCATAAGCTACAGCTAGCCTGTACTGCAGTGCATAATATGTGGTGACTAGTTGACTCAAAGAGAGAGAAAGACAATAGTTGAACAGTTTTGAATAAATATATTTCTTCCAAAATGAAGGAGAAGCAAGAGAGGGAGAGCTAGCTATATTTCATGGTATATTTTTTCCACTTTCACTTACTTAGCTAGCATCGAATGCAGCTAGCTAGTTTAGCCTACTCAAACACCCGGCTCAAACAGCTAGCTGGCTATGGCTATCCAACACTGGAACTCTTCCAAGTCAAAGTAAGCTTTTGGTTTTATTAATGAATTGCCACCGGGGCCCACCAATGTAACTGCTAAACTGCTTGCTGCTGACTGTACACTGTACTGCATGATTGTAGTGGGTTTACTAACGCTACAACTCTCATTTGCAACTGTTGGACTAATGATTACACTCTAGATCAGCTAGACGCAGGCAAGAGTGTGCAAGGCAGTATTAAATGTGTCACTGTCTGTCACCTGGATTACTCAAAATTCTCTCGACCTGTAAACTTTCATTCATAGGCTAGGTTGTAGCAACCTCATGATGGGTAGAGGGAAAATTTGAGTGTCATGTAGTAGCCTAAACCTATCGATGTTACATTGACCTGGGTGAATGGAATATGAATGACAGTCATCCAATATGCTGTAATAGAAATAAGGCCATGTTCATTAAAAAAATGTTGCATCCTCCATCATCTTAAACGGCACCGACCGCCACTCACAGGCTTGTAAACACACAAACACACACCTTGTGACCTTTGCCATCCCTTTGTGCGCTACGGCTTTTGTAAACTCTCTAAACAATACCATACAGCTCTCTCTCTCTCTTCTCTGTCACTCCTCTATTTGATTCAACATTCGTAATTCCCTCTGGGTATTTAAGCACCACTCTCCCTTTTCCTACCCTCCTCTTACAAGGAACTAATGTTGGATAATTGCTCTGTACTGTGGCTGTTTGGATGACGTTCATGTTTGCCAAGGTTCTGCCTGTTTTCTATGGACTAATGGAAGAATAAACAGACAGAAATACTGTACGATCACTAGAGACTGATAGGTGGACATTTCACTGCAGTGTGCAACAGTGAGCAAATCATCACAGCCACCAGAGGGGTTTGCCTTTCACCCGTTCTCCAGCCCTACATTTCCAGGGAATCCATTTCAAACGAAGCCGTCAATATCATGACTGATAGCAGACAGCTATCAATAATAGGTTACATGGTATGTAACAGGTAAAGGCCCAGCGCCGGTCTGAAATGTGTAACTTACAATTTGCAGTGCAGGGGATTCTCAAACCAGGTGTATTGTACGTCAAGCAAACATCACCTTGAAAAGCACATTTAGGAGGAGAACCGTTCCCCTTTGATATTTTTATCTGCTGAATAGGCCTCAAAACACATAAACACACCTAACTCTCAACGGTACGCTTACCCAGCTGAGCTGCATAAGAGATAAAGCTGATTTATAAAGTGTGAGATTAGATCTGGTGACACACTCATCAGCACAAAGCCATAAAGTGAGAAAGGGAGAAAAGTGCAAGTCATTGTCTGTGGGATAAAACCGTCACCTTTGTCTGCTTGGTGAAACCTTGAGGGAGTAGAGCCAGTGGTAACACACACGCACGCACGCACGCACGCACGCACGCACGCACGCACACACACACACACACACACACACACACACACACACACACACACACACACACACACACACACACACACACACACACAGAGAGACAGAGAGAGAGAGAGAAAACAAAGATAAGCAGGGCCAAACAGATGAGCCACAGAAGAGAGGGTGAGAAACGGCTAACCAGCCAACCAATTTAATCCACTCTATTGTTGAGGAACATGATTCAGTTTGGCTCCAACTGATAGGCCTAACAATTTAAATTCTATGTTAGACTACATCAACAGATACTGTGATAACTGTTTAAATTCAATGTTACTGCAACAGATCACAAACACTGATGATGGTTAATTCGCATGTTTCCCTCGCCCCCGAAAATGTTCTGATCAAAATGGAGAGAAATGTAATTAATTGCACGATTCACTGAATGAAACTCTGAATTTGTAATGTAATCAGAACAACTGCTTTTTCAAGGAGCCCTTGTTAAATTTAATTGGGGGAGAAAATCCTCTTGTGTCGAAAGAATGAAATCTAATTAAGCCTGGAATCGAAGGAGTCTGCGAACTCTCCTCTACGCCAAAACAAATTTTGTTGATGACAAGTTGAGCAAAAAAAAATAATCAAAAGCTCCTCTCATAACAACTATAAGTATTAGGGAATGTCACACAGGGCCCAACAACAACAAAAAGCTATGTTGTTGACAGTCGTTCAGAGACGATAGAAAGGTAACAGCGAAAAGAGTCAGTACTCACTGACAGGAATTGTCTTCAGCTCTGTGACATCACTGCTCTAACACCTGAGAGAGAAAAAGAGGACAACAGCCAGGTTAATCCATTTATACGTTGATATCTCTTCTGTATGACACCGTTCATTTAATCTGTTCTCCATGGAAAATACAATCTAAACGCTAATGACGACCAGTTTGGGCCCTGATGGGTGAATACCTAATTCATTTCCAACATACACCGATATCAATGCTCTGTGCGCTGCTGTGGTCAACTGACAGATCAAACAAGACAAAAGTACATGACGTTTTGAGACACAGCTAGGAGCTGGCACTGAGCGTGAGCAGAGCAGATCTAACACACACACACACACACACTCTCTCTCTCTGTCGCAGGCACAGCAGGCCTGCGAACACAAACACGCCACACAACACACACTCATACATTTTTCCTGCTCAACCTGTTAGAATGAAAGCCAGACATTATGGCTTTTGTTGTGAGGGAGGAGGATATTTTCCTAAAAACACAAGACAGTTCTTGCTAGGAGAGAGAACCAGCCCTTCCCAGTGTTCTCACGCCCCTCGGAGCTACACTGTCTCGGATCTATCTGTCTTCCTGGAGCACAGAGAAGGGGAGAGGCAGCGAGGGAGCTTTCTCAGCCTGTGCGTCCGAAAGGACATGGTGACCGTCTTGCCTGTGTGTCACGGCAGTGGCATTGTCTCTCTCACTGCAGCACCGCTAGTGGTGTCATGGTCACTCTGGTACACACATTCACCCTGACACTGGGTAAAACTCTATAGCACACAGACAGACACAGGGGCACAGAAACACACTCACACACGCGCCATTACGGCTGAAATCTCCACAGGAAATAAACGGTATTAACTAGAGTGACGGTGTCCGTCTATAATAACGACGTGATCTAGCGATAATGACTCCTCCTAGTCATCCACAGGCCTGATCTGGTCGTCTGATCTCACACACACACACACACACACACACACACACACACACACACACACACACACACACACACACACACACACACACACACACACACACACACACACACACACACACACACACACACACACACACATCACCTTGATTACACATCTCCGTGGTGATAACACACCGTGCCGGGCCGAGTGAGGGAATTCATCTGTGCGTCTTCATAAAGGCCTATTAGGGCCATGATTAAAGGATGTTCCCTCAGAGAGGGCGCGACGCTGAAATGATTCCCCCAGCCAACGAGTGATGTAATGAGAGTGGTGAGATTTGAAGCTACATACTTCACCCCGTTTTCGCCTGCCTGGGTATTTGAAATACACACTGACCTGACTACGGCTATGCTAGCTATTTGCTAAGACAACGGGTCTACAACACTTTAGAGCCTTACGTACGCTCTACTCAAACACAGTCATAAGCAATACAATGATAGCAAGCAGCATCTGACTAGGCCTAAACATTCTCTAAGCCCGCAGGCACAGAACAACAGGTCCACATAGAACAAGGCTTTTCAATTCCAGGCCTCGAGGGCAACAGCTGTGACGTGGCCCTGGAGGCTTGGAATTGAATAGTGCCTTTGGCGGAGAGAACCGTCACGATAAATCTAGTAATGTAGACGTAACTTTAGTGAGGAGGAACCTTAGCGATGCCTTCATAAAGTGCCATTCAATGACAGACATGCTAAAAAGGTGCTTGTCTCCTTTTGCTCTTGGCTCATCTGTGATATCGCGGCCAGGGAGGGAGGGAGGGATGAAAGCAGAGGGCACTGACTGTGAACTGGCCGCAGACATTTTTCTGAAACCTCCGGAACAAAACAGGCAAGTCTTGACAATCTACCCACCACTGAGTCGTCACACAATCAGTTGCAGGAAACCGATCCCTAAATAGCAGTGATTCATCTCTTCATCGCACAAAGTCAGTACACAGAACACAAAGAGCCCCTCTCTCTCTCTCTCTCTCTCTCTCTCTCTCTCTCTCCCCCTTCTCTCTTTCTGCTTAAAAATACTGCTTCTCCCAGCTTTCTTTTGCGTGTGATTTACTGGCACTGTTTAACTGCGGGGCAGTATCTTTTATCGTTACATGATCTGGAGCTGAAAGCTGACAAAATGGAATCTGTGGCGAGAGGTGCGTGTCTGTTCTGTGGAGAGACGAGGAAGAGGGGAGGGAGAAAAATCTGTGTGCAGAAACGTTTGCCTAAGTGCAATTCTGATCCTCTCTCTCAGCATATTCAGAAGAGCCTCTCTGTGTGTTCTATTCCATTAAATGCCTTCTTCCTAGATCTGATGGAGCAAGTCCCATTCCTGGGGAGTGGGTTATCCCACACAATGTAAAGCACAAGAACTGGCTGAAAAGCAACGAACAAAACACAATCCATTTGTGGGATTTAAGAGAGAGGACACCCTCGAGGGACTGTCATCGTGTAACACAAACAGTGTGTGTGTGTGTGTGTGTGTGTGTGTGTGTGTGTGTGTGTGTGTGTGTGTGTGTGTGTGTGTGTGTGTGTGTGTGTGTGTGTGTGTGTGTGTGTGTGTGTGTGTGTGTGTGTACGCATTAGCGCATGGGCGTATGTGTGAGCGTATGTGTGAGCGTGATGGTACTGTATGTGTGAGCGTGATGGTACTGTATGTGTGAGCGTGAGCGTGATGGTACTGTATGTGTGAGCGTGAGCGTGATGGTACTGTATGTGTGAGCGTGAGCGTGATGGTACTGTATGTGTGAGCGTGAGCGTGATGGTACTGTATGTGTGAGCGTGAGCGTGATGGTACTGTATGTGTGAGCGTGAGCGTGATGGTACTGTATGTGTGTGCCATTTATGATTCAGCCCTGTTACTGCTACTCCCAATATGGCTCGGAGCCAATTCCTACAGTAGCATCATGATGAATCTGAGGGGAGCCTCTCTCCGTCTCCCTCCACTTAGCCTATGGGGCTATCATTCACCGGCTAATTGGACGGACCTGCCTCTGGCCTCAGCTTAAAGGTCCAATGCAATCGTTTTTATCTCAACATCAAATAATTTCTGGGTAACAATTAAGTAACTTAATGTGATTGTTTTAAATTAAAATGGTAAAAAATAAACAAAAATAGCTTCTTAGCAAAGAGCATTTTCTCAAGCAAGAATTTTGCTATGACTCTCTGGGAGTGGTCTGAGTAGGAAGCGGAAAACTGAAGAAAAATACATGTTTTTTATCTTTATTTAACTAGGCAAGTCAGCAAATAACAAATTCTTATTTACAATGACGGCCTACCCTGGCAACGCTGGGCCAATTGTGCGCCGCCCTTAGGGACTCCCAATCACAGCCGGGTGTGATACAGCCAGGATCCGAACCAGGGACTGTAGTGATGCCTCTTGCATTGAGATGCAGTGTCTTAGACCACTGTGCCACTGGGGAGCTCAGAGAGGTTTTGAACTCTCTTTCTCATTGGTCTATTAACTAATTTACCGTATGGTGATGTCACCATGGAAGGCCAAAACTCCATCACACCAAAACAGGCTGAAATGTATTTTTAAACAGCATTATGATAATTTTCACAATTCCACAGTATTATTCCAACCTCATAGTGTAGAAATATATATAAAACACAGGGAAATCAAAATGTTGACTGCACTGAGCCTTTAAGACACGCTGATGTAACGGTGGGTCATCAGACTGAACGCAACCCACGTTCACTACGGTGGGACTTCATTCATTCAGGCTATACAATTGATACTTGGCTACACAAATGAACCATGAGAAGTAGGATGAAGTAGCCTCTAGAGTAGACACTGATCTAAGGTGAGCTTGGCACCCCCCCTTAATGGTTACAGTTACAATTCAGAGGAAGAAGTGCCTATGGGCAACTTGTACCCGGAGTGCACCACTGTCTGTCTGAGTGAGTGAATGAGAGGACGCAGCCGCTCCGGCAGAGCAGAGCAGAGCTCCATGGCTCAGTGTCATCCCAACAGCCTTGACAATCTACCAAGATGACGCGTGAAGGTCACTCACAGCAGCCGCCAACGCAGCTGTCACGCCTCTCCCACCCACCGCCCTCTTTCTCTCTCTCTCCCGCCCGGCCGGCTCTCGGTCGACCAACAAACGACCAACCATTCTTACCCTGCAATAATCCTCTCTCTGTACTCCCCCTATTAGCCTAGTTCAGCCTCAACATGTAATTCCCTACAAGAGATAGTTTAAAATACAAGATGATCACCAAAGTTCAACCTAATATAAAGCACAGGGAGAAAGATGAGAGATGTCCATCTGTCTTGATTCCTGTATTACTGTGTTTCGGTCGTTAACGTTTCCATTAAATGAATCGCCTGTCTCAATCAGTGAGTCAATAAAAGCCCAATCCTGTCAAACCCTGAGGGAGATGTGTGTGTGTGTGTGTGTGTGTGTGTGTGTGTGTGTGTGTGTGTGTGTGTGTGTGTGTGTGTGTGTGTGTGTGTGTGTGTGTGTGTGTGTGTGTGTGTGTGTGTGTGTGTGTGTGTGTGTGTGTGTGTGTGTGTGTGTATACGTGTATACGTGTATGTTTGGAGGGAGTAAAGAGCTCTGACAGGTGAGTGATTGAGTGCTTTCATTTCCCCCCAGTGTTGAGATTACACACACACGTACACACGTACACACACACACACACACACAGAGAGAGAGCGATGTTGTTTCCGCTTCTGGTCCATGCTTAAATTAGCTCTAAATATTTGGATTACACGCGGGAGCTCTCACAGAGGATTTAGCAGCCGTAGCCTGCAGGCCAAGGGGATGTGTGGATGCTTCCATCTTTGAACAAACATAAGACAGACACACACACACACACACACACAGACAAACACAAGCACACCCGCACAAGTATACCCGCACACACAAATACAACCTTGCCACACAGGCACACACTAGTTCAAACCACAACACAACAACCACAAAACACCAATCCTACCAAGGCCCACAAGGCCGACTACACTGCAACCCAATCCATGGATGTTATTATGTAGTCTAAGAGTTTCAGTTAGTAGAGGGTGGATACTAACTCCAGGCACTGCTCCCATGCAGCCCTGTGAGCTAGTAGAGGTCAGTGCCCCCCAGCCTGAGATAAAGGCGTCTCCCCGTCCGCTCTCCGAGCGCCTGCTTGGGTAGAGGCGTCTCGCGTTACAGCTGTCTCTCAGAGTCATCGTTTAGAGAAAGGGACAATGCCACAAGGCAGGCAGCTAGCCTTTCATGGCGGCCAGGAATAACAACAGCCACTCTGGGGCAGACGGAGGAGAGGAGCGACGCTTTCGCTGTTTCAACTCCCGCCACATTGAGACTAGAGGAGAGATCACCACAGCATGTGTCTAGGCTATCTGTGGAAGAGAATGAGGTCTGAGAGAAAATGGTGGCACATTTTCAACTTTCCATTTCCTTCTCACAGGCCTTTAATGAATGACTTGTTACATGTGGTTCCCTGCTTTTTCCTGCTTGTAGGCTAAGTGTCTTTCAGTTATTGCACAGCACACACGTATGGGAAAAGACGGACGAATCCTGATGGAGAACAGATTGTAGAACATCAAATGAACAGATAGAACCCGTCCATTCCAGGAATAACTCCACGGTGCGTCTGTACTAGTCACGCTAGTGTGGATTACTTGAATCCCCCTCTTCCCGAGGTGAAGTTCCTGTTCTGACCTCTAGTTCTAAAAACAGCCAGTTAGCTCCAGGTCCAGTAATGACTCATCCAATCAGGAGAATGTTTAGGCAGCAGCTCTGTTACAAGGTAGGCTGAGTCAAGCTGAAATCACCATGACATGCAAAGGCCTAATCTATATTGTAGGCTACATTTTACTAGATGAGTAAAAGACAATATAGAAAGTTTAGCACTGGACTTGCCATTAGGCAGAAGAGGCAATTGCTTCAGGCTTCACATCATCATCATCATCATTAAGGGGCCTCATGAGCTGGGCATAATAAAAATAAACTTTTCTTTATTTTTACAAATTTCCCCGCTTGAGGCACCCCCCACGCTGTGTCTTTTTAAGCTAGAGAGATCTTTTTTTTGTTGCATGGGCTCTGTCCCAATCCACCGCATCCGCCAATGTCGGCCTTCCGCATCGGCGGTGGAAGGTGGCAGAGCTCAGCGGTGTTGGTCAGACCATGAGACATCCCAAAAATCAGTATTCTCATGAAAATATCTGTAGCATTCGAACGTTTTGGGCTACACACTAATATAGAAAGACTCTCACGAACACGATGGTGTTCTCTGTTTTGCGCTACGACTCCCAGAAGTGCCACGGTACTTGTAATGGAAGTGAATAGGGCATTTCCACGTCAAAGGTATGCAGGTAATTCCACAGTAAAAAAAAAAAATCTAAATCCTGTCCTGAGCTTCCTTATATCTCTCGTATATACAGTGGGGAGAACAAGTATTTGATACACTGCCGATTTTGCAGGTTTTCCTACTTACAAAGCATGTAGAGGTATGTAATTTTTATCATAGGTACACTTCAACTATGAGAGACGGAATCTAAAACAAAAATCCAGAAAATCACATTGTATGATTTTTAAGTAATTAATTTGCATTTTATTGCATGACATAAGTATTTGATACATCAGAAAAGCAGAACTTAATATTTGGTACAGAAACCTTTGTTTGCAATTACAGAGATCATACGTTTCCTGTAGTTCTTGACTAGGTTTGCACACACTGCAGCAGGGATTTTGGCCCACTCCTCCCTACAGATCTTCTCCAGATCCTTCAGGTTTCGGGGCTGTCGCTGGGCAATACGGACTTTCAGCTCCCTCCAAAGATTTTCTATTGGGTTCAGGTCTGGAGACTGGCTAGGCCACTCCAGGACCTTGAGATGCTTCTTACGGAGCCACTCCTTAGTTGCCATGGCTGTGTGCTTCGTGTCGTTGTCATGCTGGAAGACCCAGCCACGACCCATCTTCAATGCTCTTACTGAGGGAAGGAGGTTGTTGGCCAAGATCTCGCGATACATGGCCCCATCCATCCTCCCCTCAATACGGTGCAGTCGTCCTGTCCCCTTTGCAGAAAAGCATCCCCAAAGAATGATGTTTCCACCTCCATGCTTCACGGTTGGGATGGTGTTCTTGGGGTTGTACTCATACTTCTTCTTCCTCCAAACACGGCGAGTGGAGTTAGACCAAAAAGCTCTATTTTTGTCTCATCAGACCACATGACCTTCTCCCATTCCTCCTCTGGATCATCCAGATGGTCATTGGCAAACTTCAGACGGGCCTGGACATGCACTGGCTTAAGCAGGGGGACCTTGCGTGCGCTGCAGGATTTTAATCCATGACGGCGTAGTGTGTTACTAATGGTTTTCTTTGAGACTGTGGTCCCAGCTCTCTTCAGGTCATTGACCAGGTCCTGCCGTGTAGTTCTGGGCTGATCCCTCACCTTCCTCATGATCATTGATGCCCCACGAAGTGAAATCTTGCATGGAGCCCCAGACCGAGGGTGATTGACCGTCATCTTGAACTTCTTCCATTTTCTAATAATTGCGCCAACAGTTGTTTCCTTCTCACCAAGCTGCTTGCCTATTGTCCTGTAGCCCATCCCAGCCTTGTGCAGGTCTACAATTTTATCCCTGATGTCCTTACACAGCTCTCTGGTCTTGGCCATTGTGGAGAGGTTGGAATCTGTTTGATTGAGTGTGTGGACAGGTGTCTTTTATACAGGTAACGAGTTCAAACAGGTGCAGTTAATACAGGTAATGAGTGGAGAACAGGAGGGCTTCTTAAAGAAAAACTAACAGGTCTGTGAGAGCCGGAATTCTTACTGGTTGGTAGGTGATCAAATACTTATGTCATGCAATAAAATGCAAATTAATTACTTAAAAATCATACAATGTGATTTTCTGGATTTTTGTTTTAGATTCCGTCTCTCACAGTTGAAGTGTACCTATGATAAAAATGACAGACCTCTACATGCTTTGTAAGTAGGAAAACCTGCAAAATCGGCAGTGTATCAAATACTTGTTCTCCCCACTGTAGGACAGACACTTCAAAACATACTTCCTTTTCATTCTGTTTGTTTATGTATGAATCTGTTATTCAACGTGTTTCTATGGACTACTAGATGTAAGGCCAAATTCAATGTTTCATCAAATAATTTTGGTATATATTTTATGATACCTAGAGGGGTCCTAAAATTCCAAATCAAATGGTATGACCATCTTAAAACAATTCCATATGTTAGCTTAGTAGAAAACCAGGCCCAGGCCCTGGGTATTCAACTCTTACACTGTGAGATCCGGAGCCTGCTGGTTTTCTGTTCTACCAGACAATTAATTGCACACACCTGGTGTCCCAGGGCTAAATCAGTCCCTGATTAGAGGGGTACAATGAAAAAAAGCAGTGGAACTGGCTTCGAGATCCAGTGTCGAGTTTGAGGGCTCTAGGGGGATACAATACGTATATCTTCAGTAAAAAGACAGGCGCTGCTGATAATACTGCCATCGTCGTCAAGGCAGAGGACATGTATGTATAGCCCATGTATCTGATGCTGTCTGGCCAAAAAGAGTATGGCATGTCATTCTCTTTTTAGCCAGAGAGCATCAGATACATGGGTTACATATAGTAAGACAGAGGGGCGCTGTTTCACTCGCTCGGATGCTTTCTCCAGTGAAATAGTTTCATCCACTTGTGAATCGAAGGAAAGGTGGCGGGGGCACAGTGCACTGTTCGGACGCTAGGATTATTTGGATGAACGTGCGAAGACTGGCCCCTGCCTGGGGCCTCCAAATCACTAAGTACGCCCCTGAAGTGTAGTCCTATTATCTGTGAATCAGCTCTAGTACAATACAACTGACACATGCATCTGTCTGCTGCATGGATGTAGCCTAGGCCTAAGATCTCTTTACTCCTGCCCTACTCATCCAAATGCAAGCAGGACGGTTTACAAAGAAGACCTTCCACTGTATGGTTACTGCTGACCAACACAAATTAGGCTATTTCATTTCTGAACAGATTCCCTTTCCCCCCCATCCCTCTACATCCTTGTCAGTTCTTATGGCGCTCAGTTAAAATGTAATATTTAAAATTCTGGCTAGGTTGCAGCAGTCTGCCAGCACAGCTAAAATGAAAAGCCTTTGTGGCAGCAGTGACCAGATTTTAAATGCTGGACGATCAATAAATAAAAGGTTGATTGTTGAAGCACAACCTCAGAGTGTGTGTGTGTGTGCCTGTGTGTGTGTGCCTGTGTGTGTGTGCCTGTTTCCTTTTAACAGCCACCGAGGGGCTACTCCATGCTCCTCAATCCTGCAACCAGCTGTCCTAGTATGATGAACAACATTGACCGTCCCCGGCACCACCACAATACAAAACCTTACACAATTCCCATTCCCACATCCAAAGATATTTCTATCCTCAATGCCAACAACACTTCAGAATTCCCAGCATGTGAGAGATACTGCAGATACGTGAATAGAGCATGAAGGCTGCACACTATTTTAGTAGAGAATGTAAAAGGGTGATAAGCCAACCGAACAGGCCTAGGCTAGGCTATACCACGATTGGTATTTCCAATAGCGTCCCCATTATCACAGTAGGCAGGGACTCAATCACTGGAGCATTCCAGCCACAGCACGCACAGGCAATATGACAATCTCCCGGAGGGGCAAAAAGAAATGGATGGCTCGCAGGAGAAGACCACTAAAAACAAGCCCTAATGGTGTCGACTCTAGTGGATTGCTCCTTACGCATAGCTTAGGATATACACTCCTTCAGATGATGTCATTCGAAAGCATCAACCTTGGACCCACTCTGAAGGACTCGTGTTGAGCAGAGCTGTGGTTTATCCGACTCTTCTGTCATAGGGTATCATGCCATACACGTTTAGCATGGCTACAGACAAGACAGAGCGGCTGGCGTTAAGCAGTAGGCCTAGCTAATCTACTACTAGGCTATGAATGGAACCATGTTGTTTTGGGGGGAAAGGATAGTCTTCTGTAGCCTATACTTGGCACAGTTCCTACATCAGTTAGCCTAACCGACGCTCTTAGATCTCATCAGGCTATCAGCATCTTATATTGAAGTGTGCTCATTTGGGACAGAAGGAAGGAAACTGTAAGGCCTAATACCTGGCTACTGTAAGCAATAGCCTACAGCTGAAATTAAAGACAGGTTTTTGTCTCTGCCTCAAACACCCTCACAAATCAAGTCAATAGGCCTGGTTTTCCCTTTGTGACTGTTTTGAGAAAACGGGCTGGTTTTATGATACAGTACAAAGAAGGAAGAATGAATCGACAGACAGGCTCGCCTACTCCTTTATAGACTTTCTGCAGAGCTCAAGGACTTTGAAAATGAGGCGTTACTTGAGGGAGAAATCAACCTCTTCACCTTGCTAGTGGAACAACAAGCATCCTGACAGACAGACCATGGAAAAAATAACCTTGAGTTTCATTAAGGAAATTCTCACATTGAATGATAAATAGGAAGAAGCCCAGGGGACGGACAACAAAAAGACCTAAGCAGCTAATCGCCTCCCTTTCTCCCAAACATGGCCTCCGTGTCTTTGGTATTTCAGAAACAAAGTGAACTTGGCGTGACCTGGTTGTACAAAAGGCATTTATGCTACTATCTGTGGTCTATGAAAGCACCAATAACACATGGATTATTTGTACGTGTTAAACAAGCCAGACTGCTGTAAAACTGACATCTGCTTGTACCAGTAATGCTCCCCTTGACACAGTTACTTTCAGTTTATGTCACAAACTGAACCAGGCCACCATAGATGCCCATGGTATGTTCTTGCATATTGCCGACATTCATCTTGCATACTACCACCATGTTTGTAAAATGGATGTGTGGGCTATAACGTAGGCTAGGCTATGTAAAAATGCTATGTCGATACTATATCTCAACTTAATGTAATGTACAGTGTGACTAGAATAGCAAAGTGAAGGTGAAGTAGGTCATAGGAGCACTAACAAACCTGCCCTACCAACTACTGGCGTTAACTTATAGGCCTCTGTCAACAGTTGTGCTAATGAGTATAGACTACACATGGTGCAAGTAACATTTTCAGACATGACAGTTACCATGCACAGTAACAAAGGTTTAATAGCCAACAATAATAATCGGCATTAGCCTAATTAAACATTTTGGATTTTAAGCCAATTCCTGCATCGCTACAGGGCCATCAATTTCACCACGCATCTTTATAAAAGCCTCTGTCTAGTTAGTACTTGACTTCGGAGAAGTCATGTGTGTGAGAGAGCTTGAAGTAAACACAGGGATGGAGGACTCAGTGGCAATCCAGCTTTAGGTAATTAGGCTCTGGTTGATTAATTTCACATAACACAAAACAGACTTTACTTCCTCTTTAGAGTTGAAAACTTAAAATAAGTGTGAACAACACACCACCACCACAGTGCACTACAGTGCAGTTCATAGACTGCACCCAACTGTTCGTTCCCTTACCACACATAAGATCTGTTTACAGAAGCTAATCAATCTCTGTGTAGGCCATACAAAACAACATCAACAAGAAAATCAATGCCAGAAACAAACAATGTAGGCCTTCGTTTCTAGGGTTACAGTAATAAATGCTTCATTACAGTGTCTCACAAACAATGAAGGGAAACATTGAAACTAGCACAAGGAGATTCAGTATAGGAATATAGCACGCTAATCAAATTCAGTGCACACTGCAATCAGCGACAGCCGTGTGGGCATTGCGTTTAAGATCAATTCAAAGAGTGGTAGCGTTGATAGCGACAAAATGTTTGATTGTTGACTGGATAACCATCCTCACCTCATTTCAAAAAGACAAAAAAGTGGTGGACACCAAAGCAGGCACGTTCCTCTAACATTATTACCCCTAATTTCAATAGTACAGGATTAGACAGAATAGACTTGTGTGCATATGGGATTGTCTGTAGAAAAGCTGTCCAAGTTTTGTCCGTTTCAGCACCCCCAGACACAGGGGCTCCTAAACCTAATTTCTCCTAATCAGCTTAGTCAATAGCAACCATTTGGTGCAACGTTGGGCAGACATGCAAATAGGGCTTAAACATGCCTATCTTTAATTCCTGAATGTTCAAGTCAAGCGGAAGTCCTTTTTATCTCCTGGCAAAGAAAAGAACATTCTGTGGGGGGGAGAGGAGAGGTGAGGGGGGGGGGAGAAAGAAGGCAAGGGGGAGAGAGAGAGAGAGAGAGAGAGAGAGAGAGAGAGAGAGAGAGAGAGAGGGGAGGGGAGGGGGAGAAAGAGAGAGAGAGAGAGAGAGAGAGAGAGAGAGAGAGAGAGAGAGAGAGAGAGAGAGAGAGAGAGAGAGGTGGAGCACTACAGTTACATTGTTTTGCTTCTCTTGGCCAGGCATGGAGACATCCCTGATTTGAGTGTGCTTGAGGTAGCACAGTTTGCTTCCATTTCAAACCAACATCACAAACAAGCCCTGACAGATTTGTTCTCTCTCACTCGCATTATGGGGAAACACACAGCAACACAAGTATATTAGTGCTCCTCTGCCCTGTTCTGCTGTGTGTGTGTTCAACTGCAGCACACACACACACACACACACACACACACACACACACACACACACACACACACACACACACACACACACACACACACAAAAGAAGCTAACAATAGACATTTGTAATAGCGGTGGAAAAATGGGAGAGACTGTTCCGTTTCAATTCACTGATACCACTAATGGCTTCTTAGCAGCTCCATGAAATCAAGCAGCTGTCATGTCCATGCATCAGCACAGGGAGAGGAGAGGAGCCATTCCCAGAAGGAAAAAGGCATCGCGCCTCCCTCAGCAAGGATGTTTGGCTAAACATCTGCTCCTGTGCACTTTAGCTTAGCAGCAGTAAATATCCAAACAAAGAGGGTGGGAGGTGAAATGATTAGATTTCCTATCACAAAGCATCATTGTTGTTTTGTTTTTTTTACAACAACTGCTTGTGAGACGACAACTGAGATCCATTTTAAAGACTATCCCACAGGGATATGGTGGATGGATGCTCACCAGAACAACTGATGATGAGAGTATAATCTCTAGTGTGACAGGAGAGTCTTTGATGATAAACTAAATGGTTTGTTACTTTAGGTAGCCTACGTTTGGAATCTTTCCTCCGCTATAACATCAACAAAACAGACAAATGAACCCATGATAAAAAAAAACTCAAATTCAGCCTACTGTCATCACTACCTACTGTCTCTGTCACACCTCTGCCATCTTCTCAGAAATGAGCTTTACAATGACGAGACGGTGGATAACGACTAGGCTACATATTGTTCAATAGTGCCTACCACTTATGGCATGACAATTAGGCCCAGACCTATAGTCATCTAAGGTGAACATTGTGTTATTACCGGTAGATAAGCCAAGGCACACAATCTTTGCCTTTTATTTGTAAACAAGTGTCAACGACTCCCACATTGCAAAGGGGAGTAAGCAAACGGGAAGAGAGGGGAAAGGGGAAAATACTAATAATACTTTGCTTGACTAATTAAAAGTTGTCATTGGTATGAACATCCATAGCTGTTGATCAATGTCTAAACGTATTAGACTACTTGGTTATTAGTCCATTCGACAATATATATTTTTAAATGCAATTACAAAAAATATGATGATACACTGGGCTATGTGTCATAACATCATTCTGATATAGCATATTTATTCTAATCGATTATGATTAGCCTATTGCCTAATTCCAGCGGTTGAACGTTTAAAACACATAATGTGTGCTATTCATGTTATTGAATAACAGTGTTGTGACAAATAACACCTTTATCAAAGTGTCATTGATAAACTAGAAAAAGTGCATGCAGAAAAACCCTAACCAAGTCCAGTGAGAAAAAAAATCTAGGTTAAAAGGGCAGTTTGCATGCCATCTCCACCTGTCACTACGGTATTAAAACACACCGTTTGTGTTTTCTGCGCGTTCAAAAACACGCATCCGATTATTGCAACACTGTATAATGTCACTGTAACATTGTAGCTGAATCCCACTCTTCTTCAAACGTAACACCAAATTGTTACAACTCAAGCCTTCCAATCACCGGCTAATGTTGGCTACATTTTTCTTAAACTTCACATGACGTCATCGTCTACATTTCTTTCCGAGTCTAGTTTAAACTTTCTCTATGTAAAACATGGATACGTTTCCTTCAAGCGTGGGGTGCTTAGGGAATTTAAATCAACCAAGATGGCGAAAGGCTTGTTGTTTGGAAGGGTAGAAAAATGGAGGATATTGTAATATACACAAAGGGATACATTTCAACAACTCGGCCAGGCAGCAGCTGCTTCTTGTTTGAGGAAGCAACAAAGATAGCTTTAGCCAGTTGTAAAAAGAGCCTGAAACTCGACAAAAACATCAAACTGATTTTACTAATAAGATATGTAATTTTACCTGGCAAACCATAACACAATCTGTTCTATAGTTAAATCAAGTATTTATGTTTATGCTTACTAATTATTTTATTTTCGCATTGAGGAGCTATTAGCTCGGATTTTGCCCTGTCTGTAAACGGACAACTAAATAGACCAAAGGTAGCTTGTGCTCCCTACCTTCATTGACTCCCACATCGTTCCTTTAAATGTGCACAAAAAATACTAGCCAACTTATGTACAACAGTGGGTAAAAACATCTTCAAAAAAGTTTTCCTGAACTAAATAAAACAGTTTTTATTTAAAAAAAATTATAATAGAACAGTTCAATTAAAGCGCACGAGAGAGGACACAAAGACGATTCCGACTATCAGGTCACAACTAGCTTGATCTGAGCAACGACAAAAACACTCCGTTTACTCTAGAAAACAACTTTGATGTAGCCTATTATTTTGCCATGCAGTAAAGGCGCACATGCCGATTGCTTAGAATAACATTGTATCAATTTGATAAGTTTCTATCAATCTGCAGTTGACGATTGAGGGACACACGCAGTAAGCAAAGAAACTACAGCTCGCCTCGCGAAACAAATCAAGCCAGCTACATCGCTTGTTCTATGATATAACAGACCGTCTTCTTTACCCCCACCTTGAAATAAGAGAACACTTACCTTTAGTTTCGACACTAATACTTATTTCCAACGGGATTTTATTTCAAGTAATACTTCGTGTAGCCTTCTAGCCTCTTTTCGATTTCGTTTTGAAAGAGGCCGGTAACAGATGATAAAGAAAGGAATTGGGCAGTAATTGAGTCTCGGTGTGAGTGAGTGTGTGTGTTAGTTACTAACAGCAGATTGAAGGAGACTCTTCTCAAGGTTTATTCAGCTCCACTTCAAGGAACCAATGTGACGTCAGCTTACATGCTGCCACAAAAGAAAACTTGTATTTGACATTAATAGAGATCAATGTTTGTTTTACTTAGGAAAACAATAAGACAGTTGAACTATGATTAGGGCTACACCATATGCTAATGTGACAGGGAAAAAAGAAAACCAAACAAAAGCATCTATTGATTCAAGGATGAGGAATCTTATTGGCTTGTTTTGTTTGTTTATTTTTATTTTTTTAAAGTTATGTAATTGGTTATTCATCATCATTGATATTATTAATAGATGACCTGCATAATGCAAATTTTTTTTTTAACTGTGCATTGCTGTTTTAAAACGCACGCATGTGAGGAATTGAAATGAATGCTCAAAATGTGTTTGATCATCATTTGTGACAGTACATGTGATGCTCAAATTTAGTTAATATTTAATATTAACTCTCACATTGTGTCATTCCTAATCTTGGGACAGGATAAACAGTGATACTGCTGCCCAAATCATTATGTGTGTTTTCATAATCTGTTTAGGTTTATAGTGACAGATGAACCCTCAAAAGATAATCCTATGTGATCAAAGTATCCCCTTTATGTCACTTCCAATGATTTACAGCTAGAATAAGTGGGAGGTACTTGTGCAAATGTTGCCTTTTGGTTTTCAAACAGAACGCACTTGCAAAACAGAAAATGGCAAAGACACAACAGCCATCTGTGTGCCTAATTGTACGCTCTATACCTCTGTCTCTGAACACATAACAAGCAACAGGCTGAGCACGGGCCCTGTGACCCAGACAAGGGTTTTAGTCAGTCAGACAGGGGTGCAGGCAGCCAGATTATTTCATTGAACTGGAAAACAACAAGGGGAGGAGTGGTTAAAAATGGAATGGGTACAACTGCTCTGCTCTGTTTACATGCCCCTGGCCCCACCCTTAATTTGTTTTGCTGTTTTCACATGTTGAGCTTAAATTTCACATGTGAAACCATATTTTCACATGTATAAAATGTAGACTTCACATGTTAACACCACCTTTTCACATTTGAGGAGAATGACATGTTTTCACCTCACAGGTGAATTGCAGTTTCAGGTGACATTCGCATTTTACATTTTTTTTTGCGGGTTTCACATGTTATAAACGTGCACATGTGAAAATTTGCTGTGTAGTTTTGTGTGAAAAACATTCACGTGAAAATGTACTTCCACATGTGGAATTGCACGTTTAAATGTGGAATTCAATCACGTTTAAAAATCTAATTTGCAGGTTCACAAGTTTAAAAAACTCCATGTGAAAATCTCACATTCACACGTGAAAATCACATTTGCAGTTTCATATGCGAAAACGTCCACATGTGATTGTTTTTCACCTGAACTTGAAATTCCACATGTGAAAAACAACGACATGCAAAAATCGAATTTGCAGTTTTATATGTGAAAAACGTTCATGTGAAAATCTCACTTTCACATGAACGTTTTTCACATATAAAACTGCAAATTCGATTTTTGCATGTCATTGTTTTTCACATGTGAACTTTCAATTCTACATGTGAAAGTCCAAATCAAATGAATAGTTTCACATGCAAGAAAACTCCACATGTGAAAGTATTTAGCAAGTTCACATGTGGGGTTGAAATAATGTTATTCTCATCACATGTGAAAAGATGTTGCAATAACAATGTTGCAGTAACAATGTTTCCACTGGTGGAATTACGGTGACCACATCTAAAAAGCCCAAACGCGGGACAAGGGAATGATTTTGCAGGACATTCGTGGAACAGTGGACAGAATAAAACATTTTCGGACAGGTTAACGGGTCACGTTTAAATGGCGACATAGTTCTGCCGTATGAAGGCCACTTTGTGTTAAAGGGGCATTCCTTAGTTGGTACATCTATTTTTGGACTTATAAATTAATGATATGTACCCATTGATTCTTGAACAATGTAACGTATTTTGCCTCATCAGCTTAGTTCAACTGTCCTACCCCATCAGAACCCCAAATATAAGCTTGTTTTACTCCAATGTCTGTAAACAAAGTATATTTAAACAGCCACTCTATAGCCAAAAAACATGGTTTAAACTATCATTTTGAAATCATCGATGGTCTGTCCTTGCATCCATAGCATAGTCTACGGATTTGAGAGTGGTTGCATTTCTCCAGCCCCATCACTCAGTTTTTTACTGAAACTGTGGCGGGGAGAACAATTTGTTGATGTTTCAATTAAGGATTGCCGCTTTAAACACCTTTAATCGAGTAATAGTGTTATTATATGGTGCAATCCTCTAGACTGAGTTACATTTGTGCCATTAATATCAATGAAAACTTCTGAAGTCGAGGGGGGGGTTCAAGATGGAAAAATGTGGAAATTAAAATTACTAAATGCACATGTGTTTTTTCCCCCATGTGATTTTTTCATGTGTTTTTGTTGTTGTAAGGGCACCCTCTCACCATAGAGATGCTAACCACTCAGAGGATGAAATGAGGAAATGAGAATAGAATAGAGTGCTTCCTTTGTGTCACTTAAGGCAATATCTATGAATCCCTATGTATCACAAGAGAGCCATAATATTGTGCCTGATTTAAAACATTTGTTTGAAAAGAGCATTAACTTAAAGGAGTCGTAATTAGGTGATATCTAGGATGCATTACTAAACTAACATCATCTAAACACTGAAAATGACTATTGCAATCACCTAAATGCAAGTCATTTGCGATAATAATTTGTCTCTAAAAGAAAACCCATCTACACTCCAAGGACAAGCACCAAGCACATGGCAATGAACACAGTTAAAAGAAACGTGAAGGTCCATGGACAGTCCCCCCTAGCTGAATTTAGAGGATGACCACCGAACGCCCTTCTTCAGCTATTGAAACGTAAAGCCATTTTATAAGCTCCTTCTCCATGCTCTTTGGCCATTGATTTTCTTTCTCCCCCTCCTCTCCATTACCTGTTGAGATGGGGGTTGGTTGCTCCTCACACACACAGTGCTGTGGCCAGTGGCAACGGGTGAATTATCCCTCCCCCGCATCATCATCAGCAACCAGGGACTGACAAGACATGAGAAATGACAGTGGCTGTGTTTGTCATACGGTAGCAGCAAGACGCAGGGAATTTTAATTGCATTGGAGAATCTTCATTAAAGAGAGCACAGGGGGGCGGGTACGTGGGGTGCTAGAGGTGGTGGTGGAGGGATGGGAGGGAGAGGGGTTGTATGTGCACCTCTCTGAGATGCATCATTAAAAGAAGAAGCACTCTTTGCCTGCCCGGGTAGCCTGGCTGGGTCCTCTTTGCACACACTGAGAACATTGTCCCTACGTTGGTCACTTGTAACATAATAAGTGCCAGCACGATGACTGCAATGCGAGCAAGCACACTTCAGGGTGGAGAGGGGAGGGAGGGGGAAGGGCAAACAGGTTGTCTGTCTATGTCTTGATTAGAAAGTATAATGAGCCACTAAAATAAACTGCTAAAGAAGATCTCTCCTGAGACTGATGCAAAACAAATTATAATGTGGGGATTTGGATTTCATTATTATTGTTCTATTAGTCCAAGGAAAGACAGGGACACCCATCAGGAGAGAGGGGAGCGGGGAGCTGTGCTTGCATTGCATTTATTGATTTTAGCCTGAGACACATTCAGGGAATACAGATTCATCTCCTCTGTAGCTTACACTAAACCCCACTCACTCCCTCCTGGTTTCCATTAAACACAGAATCCTTCCAGCAACACAGAGGAGTTTCATTTCAACGACACACATTTTCTGCGAGAGCTGAAAACAAGGTCCTCGCTCTTTCTCTCTAACTGAAAAACTGGCCCTCAGGTTGTCTTTCGACATAATTGAATTAAAGTCCTCTTGTTATGCCCCACATAAAGGCACTGAATGAATAAATAGCCACTAACTGAAATTAAGAGAACAGTCTCTTTATATTTCTGCCCCTGAACAAGGCAGTTAACCTATCGTTCCTAGGCCGTCATTGTAAATAAGAATTTGTTCTTTTAACTGACTTGCCTAGTGAAATAAAGGTTAAATAAAAAGAAAATAAATATTGTGTTATATCAATACAGACAAGCACAGTTGATACCTTGTACTCCTTTCAGTTAAGTCCACCAACAGTACTACACTAGTGGTACTTTTAATCTACCGTATTAAATCAATTTACAAAAGCCATAAATCTATTAGCTCTATCGTGCTAATTTCTGTCTCGTTTGTAACATTCCTCCAATAGCCTACATCTTCAGTAAGCCTAGAACTGGTTTGATTGTGAAACGTAATGATTAAGAAAGACAATGAATTGAACTGTATTGTTGCAACACCAAGGGACCAATAAAGAACATAATAACACATTAGTTATGTCAGACAAGTTGTTTACATACAATATTCCTTTTTAAGATCCACATTTGCATTTCAAATATCTAATGAACGCATTAACATATAAACACGATTTGAAAATTCATCGAAGCTCAACTCTCAACTCTCCTAGCTTAGTGTTGTGCTGCAAGCAATGTCTTGGCTTAGACCTACTCATTCACTGTCATGAAATTCTGCAATTAAGCGAGATGAAAACAGAGCTATTGATCAGTGTCTTCCAACCACTGGCTAAGAGGGGTTTGCAATAATGTAATGGTAGCCAGAGCCAGTGGTGCACACCACTCCACTTTTGAACACTGGGAGCTGCAGGCAGCAATGCTAGTCCACACTACCACAAGTGGCTCATGGGAATTCATTGTGACAGTGAAGAATGCATTAACCCTTGACCCGGGCACAAGGCCTGCTACAGTAGGCGGGTCAGAGGATGTTAGAGATGAGATGCCTTTGTGTCTTGAGTATTTTTGGCACCGCAAAGGCTTTCAGTCGTCCATCACACCGCCTGTCACTCATAGGAGAGAGAAGAAGGAGAAAGGTCAGGTACAATATACTGTAGATAGAAAGCCTCTTAGGGTCTTATTCACAACATTGTAACAACGTAACAGGGATTCACAGATACAAGTCAAAAACACTTGGATTCATGTTGCTCAATAAAGCAATGTTTACTGTGTAAAACAAACATAAACTAATCTGTATCCATTCAAAAATGTTTCCTCTTGGCACAGGCAGAATGTGGGTTTTTCCAGATTTCCAGGTTTGATTGAATAAGGCTGTAATCGTTTCATGATGTAATCCAGTAGAGAGAAATAATTTACAATCATCAGGATAGCAGCCTAGTAAAGAATGACTCATTATTTCAGACACACTCTCATACGCTGTCGTACAGGGAGAGAGGGAAAGGGAGGGAGAGAGAGAGTGACACGGTGACAGAGAGAAAGAGAGAGAGACAGAGGGAGAGAAAGAGACATTTGCACACACACACACATGCACGCACGCACGCACGCACGCACACGCACACACACACACACACACACACACACACACACACACACACACACACACACACACACACACACACACACACACACACACACACACACACACACACACACACACACACACACACACACACACACACACACACACACACACACACACACACACACACACACACACACACACACACACACACACACACACACACACACGGTGAGCTGCTGCTTCCTTTGTGGGAAAGCAGTCATTAGTGCCAGGAAAGTAAAGAAACAAGTCATGGCCTCAGAATGATGCATCTCTTCACAGAGAGAATGAGATCACGGCAAAATGTCACCATCACCTCAGCGAAGCAGCAAAATGGCCCGGAATCAAATAAAAACACATCTTCACCCGGCCAAATGTGTGTGCAAACATACCACTGGATGTCAGCAGTTTTCCATTTGCTAAAAGCACTCAAAACTGACAAAGGATGCTTCCCAAATGGCACCCTATTCTCTTTATAGTGCACTACTTTTGAACAGGGCCCACTATTCCCTATGCAGTGCACTCCTTTCAATCAGAGACAGGGGCTCTTATCAAAGGTAATGCACTATTTAGGGAAAAGGGTGCCATTTCGGATATACTCTGTGTTTACCTTGGGCAAGTGCAGGACAGAGGTAAAAATAGACGCTGTTTGTGTGGGGAATGTTTGTGGACAGGGAGTCTTATCTGTCATTAGGTTGACCGTGCTTTCAGCTACAGAGATGACATAATCTACTCATACTAAAAGGACACTACTTCCACAACCTGCCTACGTCATATCCTCTTGTCTACATGGCAGGTACTCATTTTGGAGAAAGGCAAACATACTGTATCTGACAGGAATTACAGAGACAGTACATTTCCTTCTCTACGGTTTCTACAGTCTTTGGCCAGGTATAATGACTTTTTAAATGCTAATGTTGTATGTTACTTCATCTGAAGAAAGGGTGAGTTATCTAAAGGAGGAAGAAAAACATTGTCAGGATTGATATGGAGAAAACATTTGGTGGAATATGGATCAGACAAGAAAAGAAGACCCTGCACTATTCTGTTTCTCTAGAAATAAGATAGTTGTTTGTCATGGGAGGGTTAGAAACACAACCTTGAACAGCAGATCAATTTTCGGGGAGATTTGCTTCCAGCTTTAGTGCTTGCCAACCTTTGTAAAGCTAATTTCATTTGATAGAGCCTTTAGGGGGAATTTAAGTTATTGTTTGGCCAACATATTTTAAACATTAAATCACTGGATATTGTAAACCCATATAGTCTTCAGAAATATCTCTGTCAAAACGGGCACCTTTGGAAAATTGCACTTTTCTCTCTCTCTCTCTCTCTCTCTCTCTCTCTCTCTCTCTCTCTCTCTCTCTCTCTCTCTCTCTCTCTCTCTCTCTCTCTCTCTCTCTCTCTCTCTCTCTCTCTCTCTCCCTTCCTCCATCCCTCTCCTGTCTCTCCTCTGTCTCTTTGTACTAGAACACTGTTTCACCAAAGCTGTGTTTATTTTATTCATGTTTTTCAACAGCTCATAACATTCTTCTGCAGGTTGAAGTTTTTATTCCCATCATGCACCTATTTTATACAGTGTGTTCAAGAGGATGAAATGTGGCATTTCATGGCATGGATTTCAGAATCGAGATAAAACTGTGATCTAGTAGGGTTTTGTTGTGACATTTTGTGCTAGTTTTCAAGCTTAATTATACCACTATTCTAATGCATCTTAGAGAGGCTATTAATTTCTCACACACAGCCCACTTCACCTAATTTCAAACATATACACCTTATTCACATTATTGTCTGTAACCTAGATAGTATTCAGTCTCCTGTGCATCATTCAACTTCTACTCTATGTAGAAATACTCTGCATTTCTCTGGACGTACACAGTACAAAAACTCATCAGCACATAGGCAGAATAGACTATGGGAACATTGTCCTTTGCTTACAGGATGTTTCCACATGAATGACACCAGACATGGAAGGAAATAGCCTTGGAGAAGAGAGAGAAACATTCATCTCCCACAGAAAACGAGCCTCACGTTCTCGTGTTTCACAGCTCCCCTTTTGTCTGGATATTACCACACATTTCTACAGTCTCTTCTCTATCACGTTTTCCCAGTTGGCTGATCCCCGAGGACATGTGGGAGTTCACCTCTTAGTCAGATGGCCATTCCATCTACTCCACTGTAATGTTGTCCTTCATAGAAAGAGTAAAACTAGAGAGATGTGTGATATTCACAGCTTTGTAATAGACCAAAAATATCCTATAGCCTATTTTTCATTGATGTTTGCTGAAGGACGAGTTTCTAATGACTGAACTTAGATATCATTTACTCACACATCTTTTCAACTGTAGGCTTTTGTCAAAAACAACAGAAAAAAATCTCTCTTCACCGTCCGTGTCAGACCCAGAACACAGTCTTGTGTGTCCGAGCTTCTTTAGTCTTGTGTTGCGCTAATGGTGGTGTGTCACTGTATGTGTATTAATTAATGGTGGCAGGTCGCTGCTCCTCGAGGCAGCAGCATTGAGGCAGACGTTTGGCCTGCCCTCCATGACGCCTGCCTGGTCAAAAATAGGCCACCGCCACAACACACACTACAGTAATGATCACAACGGTGACATCATCACTCCTGTGGGTGTGGGTGTGTGTGCGTGTGTGCGCGTGCGCGTGTGTGTGTGTGTGCTCCTCTCAGACAGAGCTCATCTGAACAAAGAGCAGCAGGGACGAGACAGGGGAGAAGGACTGAGAGAGGGTAGGCTAAAGTAGATGACATCTGGCACGATGTGTCTGGGGACGATGGGAAAAAATGTCTAGGGATTGAACTGTTTTCAAGGCCTCTGAGCTCGGACGAAGGTTTCTTATGATTCCATGTAATGAAGAGTGATTGACTGCTTGATTTATTAAAACCTTCTAATGAAAGTTGAAATGAAAGGACCTCCCCTAGCTGTCAGGGTGGCTTTATTTCAACCTTACAGCGGTCTTCTTTATTAGTGTATTGTCTTTGTAATTGTAATGACTTGGCGTCTCAAAGGATTCATTTGAGAACAAGATCTCTCATCCCATAGGGTTTCTCTAGGTTGATTTTATTTTTCTTTAAAATGTGTAGATTATTATCAATGGAGTATAAAGTCATTTACTCTCAAGAAATCACTATCTATGTAATTCCTTCCAATTAAAAAGTCCCTGAAGTTATAGCAACTTTGAAACAACATGTCCTATTTGGATCGCTTATAACGTTCCATCATCCAGGGCGAATGTTTCGAGTTCAGGTGATCCGGACTTGAGGCATATTCAAACCCTTTGTGATCCCCGACTGAGGTCGTGTGGTGCTCTTCTCTAATAAAGGACCCCTTTGTGGCATATTCATGTGTGTCCCTCCAGGAACAGAGTCAGTGAGAGGAGAGGGCCAAGAGATTCTCAAGACCTGGAGCAGCCGTGGGAAAAAAAGGCTGTGGTGGAGGAAAAGCAGAAATGTCTCAGGGCATTCCTTTGTGATTACACCGCTGGAGAAGTCCAGACATTCTTGGAGCTAGTCTGTGTCTAAGGGCTCTCTAACACTCTTTGAGACTGATAATATAGCTTGTGTTTCTATAGCGCACCATTCTGTAACTCAGTAACAGTTTGTTGCAGTTTGCACCAAACTAACATTTGATATGTCCGAGAGTCTGGTGAGACATTGGTTGATTGATTACGCAGGATTAGAACTGACAAAGCAACATAAATGTAGCCCTATTCCCTTCTCGTTATCTCTCTTGGTTGAAAAGTAGACATTTGGCCTGCTATTAGACCACTACCCTCTTCGATGAGATAGAAATTGAGAGTGACAGCTCAGTGTCTCTGAAGCAGTGTGGATCAAGTTTCCTCACTGGGCTTCACATTATATTTTTGCCTACATGCCCACAAGCTAAAATGTTCCTATGCTGAAATACTTGCTGATACCCCCAAAGTAAACATGAATGAAAAATGGCTCCAAGGAATGTTATTTTGTTGTTCAATAAGCGACATCGGCGGAGGAGAGCACATGATGACGTGAATGGAAGAGTAAGGGCTGAGACCAGCCGCAACGGTAGACTAGGGGTGAATCTCAATTATATTCCCTTAGTTCCTTGCGTCCTCTCTCCTTGCCTCCTTCTCAAAACGCATTGGAATAATAAAGATCAGAGGGGAGGAACCTTGTGTGCTTTGAGAAGTAGACGAAGAGGGAGGATGTGAGGAATCAAGGAAATACAATTGAGGCTCACCCCAAAGCCACTCATTTGATCGAGCCTTGCACTTCATCAGGACACTAGGTCATGTGTCCTTTTTTGTCAGCCATTAATCTAAGGCACCACTCTCTCCTTGATCTCAAGCTATTAGCCTTGTGCTGGATTTACACCTGATCTGATCGCCACGCCATCGGCCCATGGAGTTAGTAATAATGGCACACTCTGTGGATGGGGGTGTATCGGTCGAGCATCTTGTTGACCTTGGCTTCTACATATGCATCTGTTGTAAAGCAATACGGTTAACCGTGTTCACTCCTCCATCCAACACCTGACCTCTGACCTCCAACATTATCCTTCACATACCCTCCAGTTCACAACCCAGCTTGTTTAGCTCATCGTGGTTTACCATCTGTGGGACTTTCTTAAAACAAAAATGTAATGTTGACATTGAGATGTATTTATTTTAAGTGGAAAATAATACAGATCTCAGAATGAGAGAATTATCTGAAATTGTCATAATTAAATGGAATATTCTGAGGCTTTACTCTAATTAACAATTCATTAAATGAATTGCACCATATTGTACAAAAGATGCATAACGTATAAATGCAAATGACTAAAAAAAAAGTACTGTATTGACCTTGTGATTTATTTTTTCCTTGACTTCTTTTCATTAGAAGGTCTACAAGAGCTTTTATGTCAATTATTCAAATAAAGCTCATTAGAGCTGTTGGCAAAGGCATTAATTACCTTGGTGACAAAACAAACATGCCTGTAACATCCAAATAATAGAAGAGCCCAATCTGTTTTACAAGGTGGTTGGATTCAAATGTTAGATGATGCGCCCCCTAGTGTCTATCCCTATGAACAGCTCATGAGTGTATGTGGACAAAGATGGTGCTAGTAATCATAGAAATAGAATCCATAGAACCTCTAACCCGTTTTACGGATTCTATTTCAATGGCTGTGGTAGGCTACTCCATCTACTACATAACTACAGTTTTTTTTTTAGGTTGTCAAAACAATTTCTGATTGTCAGCATAAAATAATGGTCTAAACTACAGTACTTTATGAACAATGTGATACCTGCTGTACATCATGAGGGCATTAATCATTAGGCCTACACTTCGTAATATTTAGGGAAAGGGGGATACCTAGTCAGTTGCACAACTGAATGCATTCAACCAAAATGTGTGTTTCAAATTTAACCCAACTCCTCTGAGTCAGAGAGGTGCTGAGGGCTCCCTTAATCAACTTTCACATAACCGGCACCCAGGGAGCAGTTGTTGGGGGTTACTTGCCTTGCTCAAGGGTATAATGGCAGATTTGTCTACCTTGCCGTCTCAGGGATTCAAACCAGCAACCATTCGGTTACTGGCCCAACACACTTAACCACTAGGCTACTGGCCACCCCAATTAAATTAGGGAGGCATGAGATGTAGTAGCAATCGCTGCCTGAATCATCAATGGTAAATTAGCAACTGTCAGAACACTTAGCTCAGTATGTATCCATATAGACTCCTTCATCATAATCGCCATCATCATCATCATCAGTGGCTTCTTTAGACTTGTGAAGTCGAGGAGGATGGATGTAAATTATTAAAAAAATAAAAATCTGCTTTTGGGGACGTTTTTTATTTTTTTTACCAGAACCAGCTGGGTTTGAGACATATATTATGAATTATATATATTACAGTTTGAACCAAAGTAGGTTATTATATCATATACTGTATAATAAAATATAGATATGTATTAGAAGGTTTTTCATCCTCTCTGTTCGAACTAAAGAGGAGGACGGAAAATAGCCATCCTCACATATAAGTTGATTCTGTTGAGACTATTGACCATTGCAAAACTGTTTTGAACAAAAACAACCAGATAGTTGTGTGTTTATACTGAACATAAATATAAACACAACATGCAACAATTTCAAAGATTTTACTGAGTTACAGTTCACATAAGGAAATAAGTAAATTGAAATAAATTCATTAGGCCCTAATCTATGGATTTCACATGACTGGTAATACAGATATGCATCCGTTGGTCACAGGTACCTTAAAAAAGGTAGGGGCGTGGATCAGAAAACCAGTCTGTATCTGGTGTAGCCACCATTTGTCTCATGCAGCACGACACATCTCCTTTGCATAGAGTTGTTGATTATGGCCTGTGGAATGTTGTCCCACTGCACTTCAATGGCTATGCGAAGTTGCTGGATATTGGCAGGAACTGGAACACGCTGTTGAACACGTCAATCCAGAGCATCCCAAACATGCTCATTGGGTGACATGTCTGGTGAGTATTCAGGTCATGGAAGAACTGGGACATTTTCAGCTTCCAAGAATCCTTGTGACATGGGGTCGTCCATTATCATGCTGAAACATGAGGTGATATCAGTGGATGAATGGCACGACATGATCTCATCACAGTATCTCTGTGCATTCAAATTGCCATTGATAAAATGCAATTGTGTTCATTGTCCTTAGCTTATGCCTGCCCATACCATAACCCCACCATGGGGCACTCTGTTCACAATGTTGACATCAGCAAAACGGTCAGGTGAATGAATTATCTTGGCAAAGTCGAAATGCTCAATAACAGGGATGTAAACAAATTTGTGCACAACATTTTAGAGAAATAAGCTTTTTGTGGTATGGAACATTTTTGTGGTCTTTTATTTCAGTTCATGAAACATGGGACCAACACTTTACATGTTGCGTTTATATTTGTGTTCAGTGTATTATCACAATCATACTTTCAATCTTAACTCACCAACATCATCATCAATTCATTACCATCACAATCATACTGTACTTTGTAAGTCGCTCTGGATAAGAGCGTCTGCTAAATGACTTAAATGTAAATGTAAATGTACTTTCAATCATAATTCTCAACCGTCAATTAAAGGAGGGGCGGGAACAAGTACAGTCTTTCATATTCTATTGGCTGGAGTACATTGTCCATCACCATCCCGAGTTGTACGTACTTCTCTGGGTGTCTGATTGCATTGTAAATCACATGACCTCTATATCAACACACAGACACCGTCATCATCGAATGCAGCTAAGCTTGGAAGCAAAGGTGAGTGTGCTGCTTTTGCACGAAGTTAGCACCTTATCCGTGATGTTTCTAGCTGTAGCCAGCGACATTGTTTTACATTTCAATTTGGCAACGGATAAAGGGATTCCTTTGATATAAGAAATTGATTAGCTAACTTTGTAACGTTATGTCAGGACGGATGATCAACAACAGCAGCAGCATAACAAAAGGCCTACCGTTTGCTATCTAACGTTAACCACCTAAACCACCGCATTCACTTTCTTTTGTGTCTCGATGTCTTGACCGTAAATGCCCTATTTGTGGATATGACTGACATGTCCTCAATCGAGTCGTTTCTATTCTAGAAGTTGCGAGTGGTTTCTAGTTCTAGGATGGTAGTTAGCAACTGTAGCCCTAGCATGCTTTGTGGTCGTGGGCTACCGTTAACTAGCTATTTAGCCAAGTAGTTAACGTTTGCTAGCAAGCGGTTTTTCTTCATCCATTTTGAACTTCGAAGCCGTGCCAACAACACGTTTGGGTGGCTATCTTGACTAGCTAGCCCCAGACAGTGTGGCTTTGATATCATGCATGTTTCATGCTTACATGGCCATGAGTATTGCTAACGGTAGGTAGCTAGCTGACAAGCTCATTCGACATCTGGTCAGCAAAAGGAAACGTGAACTCTTTCTTGGAAACTGCCAGACATTTTGAAAGGTCGGTTCGGTCATTTGGGTAGCATTTTAGTTACAGTAGTCAGCTACCTAACGTTAGCCATGAAGCTATTGTTGGCTAGCTTGCAATTCATGACAGATGCTAAGGTGTCACTGGTTTCCTCAACTGTTGCATTAATAAGACATGTCTTGTTCTGTCAATCTATGCAAAGGTACCTAACTATAGTTTATTGCAGCAAATCTGGTAGATGGAGAAGGAAAAATAACTGGCCTAGACTGGTAGAGAAACAGCCAATGCATCCATGGCCTTGTCTGAATCAGGAAGAGCAGCCAAACCATATTCTCAGTTTTTGAAAAAAACTGAACTTCTGTGGCCGAATTTTAAAATTCACTCTTCCAGTTTTGCAGAGCTTGACTGAACGTGTTACTATTGTGCAAATAAATATTATTAGTTCACTCGGCATTCCTGATGGTTAAGTTTAGCACCACACATGCCTCATGAGTGTGATTGAGAGAAGCCACAATCGCACTGGGCTAAATTAGGAACATAAATATAATTGATTAAAATAGTATTTCTAAGCCACAACTGTAGGCTACCAAAGGTGATAGCCTAGGTGCAATAAACACAGACATTTGTGAAGTTTACTGTTAGGTTCCTTTCTCAAACAGTTGAGTAGGGGGTTGGGCTTTGTAAGGAGATGGACAGGTTTCTTCTCTCTGGTTCTCCTCCATATGGGTGCTGTGATCCATGTAAACCAGAGGAATGCACCTTTTTAATAAATTACCCTGCAGTGACTCTTGTGTGATGCAAGGCCTGACCTGGCCTGCACAGCCCCCCTGCTGCTCTCTCATTCCTCAGGAAATGTCACCATCAAATGGCTGTGACAATGTGTGCCAAATGGCACCCTAATGCCTATGTAGTGCACTGACTAGGGTGCCATTTGGGATGCAAAAAGAGTGATTGTGATCCAAGGACAGGTGTGGGGGTTAGGTGCCAAGAAGCTGCTGCTTCTGAACAGTTTGACTGTCTGTCTTGTACACTGTCACCCTTCTGCTGCCTCAGCGAACAGCCACCCCCTTCTCCTGACTGTTGGGTTCTTATCAGATTGGGAGATTCCCTGACTCTTCAGTCTGGCCTTTACGATTGCAGTTACAAAACGCAGCTAGGTCTATCTCGTCTTATCTTGTTGTCGTTAAATCACGTTTACCTAAGGGTTGGGTGGAACCGGCACCGAAGGTTTTAGCAATAAGTAGGGTTGGGTCAGGACATTGGACTCCTATTGAGTTATGTATATTGATTGAGCACTGATATGGAGTACTGGAGACCAATGGTTCCCACTTTATGTATTTTTATTTTAAGTAACTCAGTAAGGTTTTCAACTTACTCTTAAAGGTTGTAATAGTAGAATGCACAAGGTGCAATTTCGAAATTGGGTATTGCATAATCAGTTTTCCTCTTGTCATTGCATACACTTAATATGTTGTGAAATCTGTATTGTGATGTTTTTAAAAATGAATAGCTGCTGCCTCCCGAGTGGCGCAGTGGTCTAAGACAGTGCTAGAGGTGTCACTACAGACCCGGGTTTGATCCCGGGTTGTATTACAACCGGCTGTGCCCGGGAGTCCCGTAGGGCGGCGCACAATTAGCCCAGCGTCGTCCGGGTTAGGGGAGGGTTTGGCCGGGGCGGCTTGCCTTGGCTCATCGCGCTCTAGCGCCGCCTCGTGGCGGGCTGGGCGCCTGCAGGCTGACCTCGGTTGTCAGGTTTACAGTGTTTCCTCCGACACATTGGTGCGGCTGGCTTCCGGGTTAAGCAGTTGGGTGTTAAGAAGTGCGGTTTGGTGGGGCATGTTTCCGAGGACGCATGACTCGACCTTCGCCTCCTCCCGAGCCAGTTGGAGTTGCAGCGATGAGACGAGAGAAATTGGGGAGGGGAAAGAAAGTCTAACTGCCTTAATTTTGCTTGGCTCCAGGAAGAGTAGCTGCTGCCTTGGCAGCTAATGGGGATCCATAATAAATACAAATACCATAGAGCTATTTTATAGTTTGTCAGAAATGTGCAGATCAACTAGCCCATGTCAACTCTTTTTTTTAAAATTATTATAGATTTTTTTTGTTTGTTGCTAGATTGTAATGTTTGTCACTCAAATATCACATGAAGACAAGGCAACATGTGTGGAATTGCAAGAAAATGAGCTTAAAACTTCTTGCGACTACAGGGGGTGCTGTTCCGAATTAGCATTTTGTCGTCTCCAAATTAAACTGCCTAGTACTCAATTCTTGCTCGTACAATATGCATATTATTAATTATATTGGATAGAAAACACCTTCTAGTTTCATACAACGTTGAAATTATGTCTGTGGGTGACCCAGAAAAATTTCTACAGCGAAATCCATGACAGACAGTGAAAGGTCTGAGAGCGAAGCTCTGGTTTCAGATCAGTTTTTAAGGTCTCTGTCTATCCTATGGCACGACACGAACTGCACCCGCCTTCCCCTGGATGTCAGTAACCAATGAGAAGTGGAATGGGCCTTCTAGGTAGCTCTCAGAGGTTATAAAACACCAAGGAGTGAGAGTAGCCCCCCTTTCGACGCAAGCCCTTACGCAGGATGGGACCTCCGGACGCCATTTTCACAGGCTCGGTTATCAACTTGAAATGTATCCGTCTGTAATTTAATTCGATATAGGACTTAGAAACATCATAAGGTAGTTAATTTAAACCGTTTTATAGCAATTTATATCCGTTTAGTGCGATTCTGAGGAATTTCTTTGTCGTGCACTTTCTAGCTTTGGGAACGTTTCGCGGTCTCGGTCGTTGTTAGTGGACATTTCGAAGGACAGAGGACATCTATCGACCAAAAGACGTTTATAACATAGAAAGGATACATTGCCCAAGAATATGATGGAAGATCAGCTCAAAGTAAGCAATATTTAATATGATAAACCGTGTTTCTGTCGAAATATTTTAAACGCATACATCGCCATTTTGTTTTGTATAGCTTCACTTGGCCAACCCTGTATTGAAAAGTAAGGATAATTTTAAAAATGTAAATCAGCGGTTGCATTAAGAACTAATTTGTCTTTCGATTCCTGTCAACCCTGTATTTTTTAGTCAAGTATATGATTAGCTTTTAATTAAACTAGATCACTCTGATAGATGACGTCAGACATATTGAGGCTTGATTTCCTAGTATTTTCATTGTGTAACCACGGTTTTGTATGGCTAAATATGCACCTTTTCGAACAAACTGTATATGTATGTTGTAAAATGATGTTACAGGAGTGTCATCGGAAGAATTCTGAGAAGGTTAGTGAAAAAATTAATATCTTTTGGCGGTGATTACGTTATAGCGCTCTTTGGCTGGAATCGATGCTCTGGTAACGTTTTCACATGTAGTATGCTAACTTATCGATTTATTGTGTTTTCGCTGTAAAACGCTTAGAAAATCTGAAATATTGTCTGGAATCACAAGATCTGGGTCTTTCCATTGCTATGCTTTGTCTATTCTTATGAAATGTTTTATGATGAGTAAATTGGTCATACACGTTGCTCTATCTAGTAATTCTAGTCGATTTGCGATGGTCGGTGCAATTGTAAACTGTGATTTCTACCTGAAATATGCACTTTTTTCTAACAAAAACTATCCTATACCATGAATATGTTATCAGACTGTCATCTGAAGAGGTTTTTTCTTGGTTAGTGGATATCAATATCTTAGTTGAGCCGAATTGGTGATAGCACCTGAAGGAGTAAGAAACTGATGGAGTTAGAATAGTGGTGTATTTTGCTAACGTGTTTAGCTAATAGATTTACATATTTTGTCTTCCCTGTAAAACATTTTAAAAATCTGAAATGGTGGCTTTATTCACAAGATCTGTATCTTTCATCTGGTGTCTTGGACTTGTGATTTAATGATATTTAGATGCTACTATCTACTTCTGAAGCTATGCTATCTATGCTAATCAGTGTGTGGGGGGTGGGGGGTGATCCCGGATACGGGGTTGAGGTTCGGTAAAGGTTAAACTGAAATGTTCTAGCTGCCAACAAGGGATGTGAACAGTTGGTGTCATGACCAGTGCTTGTGCCCATAGAAATAGATGTGGAGCGCGCATGGGGGACACGAGATGTTCAGTGCTGGAAGGGGGGTTGAGTGGAACAGGTTTGGGAACCCCTGCTGTAGCTTACATCAGTCTAGTGCTTGTGTACTAGATAACACTGGACTATGTCTAAGCCTAACTGTACTCCACTTCTTTGTACAATGTTTGATTAAGCATTTTCTTACATCTTGGCTTTTCTAATGTCTTTCCACAGCCAATCAGTGATGGATTCTAAGCCTCGTCGGCTGCCCTTTACGGTGTCCAGCACCACGTCGTCTTATTCTTCATCCTCTTCCCCCTCCTCCCTGGGATCCAGCAGGCTCTATGGAAGATCCAGTGTCCTGAACAGTGATCGATTCACCAGGGCCACGCCCCTTAAACCTGACCTCGACCACCAGGTACTGAACTGAACACCGTATGAGAGGGAGAAAGTGGCTAGTTACATACATTTGCTGACCCTAAATGTCATTTCGTGTTCCAAAAATGTTGCCGGTTAATAATAAGAACACTTCAAATATGTTTATAAAGGAAGGATAAGACTAGCCATTTGGGACAAGTTTAGCCTGTTTTCATGAAAACCAATGTTCTCTTTAAACTAAATGCAGTCGTGTGGGTCATTATTTTCTCCCCCCAAGAATCAGGCTTTCTTTGCTGCCATCTAACTGTCTAAGGGACTGTCTTGCTCTGCTTCTTGGTTCCAGTCCTCTTCTCTATTTGGTTAGCTAGCCATGTTCAGAAGCAGAGAAGGTATCTGTGTACTTTAGCTGGGGCTTTTTATAGGCCAGCCTAGATTCCTGCCCGTGTGTTTTTCAGCCCGCCTGTCCTGTCAGGGACTGTGCCATTAGATAAAGTTACTACTGGGCTGTCTGTCTATTTGACTACTCTTCCAGAAGAGTCCTTGGCCCAGCTCAAATGCACAATAAACAAGTGCCTTAATTGACACATTTGCAAACATCTTTAAGTAGAATTACAGAAGGCTGTTAACATTTTGGAGTACTTTGTGAAATATTATGCCATTATAATTATCTAGCTAGCATGCAAGAATGTAGGAATAATTGGTACAAGGAGATTTATACAAATGCTTTGCAGTGTTTCTCCTATATTCATTTAGCAGTGTTAGCCTCCGCTGCTAAATCGTTGCCGCAACTCCAAAAAATAGGGGCACCCATTGATTTTGAGTCGCTCTGCTAGTTTAAGGACACGGCAGAAGCCATGGCAAAATGTGTAGAATTGCAGGAAATTAGCTTTAAAAATAAAAAATTTATCTCGGCCCCAATGTCAATGTGTAGAATGGTAAGAAAATAACTTTGAGGATATCATTTTTAGTGTGTGTATATGATTTTTTAATTGTATTTTTTTTACAGCTAAATTGTCTTTGAGAGGGCCTTTACAATTTTTGGTCTTATGCCATTGGCCACGCCCACTACAATGCTAACTTTGCCATCGCTGCTGATGTAAATCCTAGGGGAAACACTGCTTTGATATGGTCTGTTTTCCCACTCTTTTCCTGTTTGTGGTGATCTTGGATTTGTATCATGTCAGCTACCCATACATTTCTCTATGTATTGACTTGCGCTGACCCCCTGTGTTTTCACGCTCCTGGTGTCTCAGAGCTCTCGGTTCCTCAGCTCGACCAGGAACTACAGTAGCTCTGACAGCTGCCACTCCAGCTGGAAATCCCCTCTGACTACCTCCTCTGTCTCCTACGATCGCTCCTGGGCTGAGTCCTCACTGAGCAGCCGCAGCAAACTGGTAAACTCACGATAGAATGGGATCTTGTTCATTAGGGCACTAAGCTAATATATGGAATTGTTTTAACATGGTCATACCGTGAATCATTTAGCTATTTGATTTAGAATTTTAGGACCCCTTTAGCTATCAAAAAAAAAAAAAAAGATTGGATAAAATATAGAATTTGGCCTATACTATTATAGCCCATAGAAACAAATTGAATAATTTTTTTTTATACATGGCAAAAGACAGTCAAAAAATATTTATCATAAGGATTAAGGTTCTGAAGTGCCTGTCCTATATCTAGGAGATATAAGAGAGCTTGGGAAATTGTTATTTCATTTTTTTACCTTCAGATGAGTCTTGTGGCACTCATGGGGGGCGTAGAGCAAAACTGAGAACACCATCGTTTGAGTCTCCCTTAGTTTGGACGCTACGTTTTGTGAGAAGACCGTTTTTAAGATGTTATTATTAAATTTTTTAAACCCTTTTTTCGGGATGTCTCATGGTCTGACGAACACCGCTGAGCTCTGTCACCTTCCACCGCAGATGCGGAAGGGCGACATTGGCGGATGCGGTGGATTGAGATGCAGCCAATGCTGTCGCTAACATAAACTGACAGGTTTTGATGGGGATTTGTTTTAAATTGTTACTTAGATTACACGTGTGTCAATAGACTTGAGGATTAAACAGTTTGCCTTTTAGGTTTTGATAGTGATATTACTGATGCACAGTGCCAAGTTTAAAGTTCAAAGTGCCGTTCAAGCCCATTTTGATTCATGTGATGGTATTCTGTGCGTTGTTTTATCAGACTGATTCAGAGCGAAGACTGGGGACGTACTCAGGACTTCTCAGCAACACAACTGATGATGGGGATACCAAACGGGCCAAACTGTCCTATACCAACAGAGCTGCATATACAAGAAGCCCCTCCTCCTCTGTGACTGGCTCCTCCTACTCCAGCAGTGTCCTCAGCAGAGACTCTGGTATCTGACCCCTGGTTCAAGAGTTACAAATGTTTTCGGTATCTTTCCTTGAGCCCTTTTTAATGTATGAAAATACCTGGCAAATGTTTTTTTAAGTGAACTTTTCCTTTAAGTATACTGCTGTTAGTTTCCATACACTTGATGAATGCAGGTCTTGTGATAATCATGCATAAAATCATGACCATTGCTTTGAGTGATAATAATGATATTAAATCTTCCGTTATACTTATGACATTGATTAAGCATCTTAATGATTCCTAAATCCTTCGTGGTTTAGCCAACTTATCTTTTCCATCATGCAGCTGAATAACAAACTGGCACCTTGTGTTTAGATTTGTCATCGTGGAAGTCGTACCGGCCTCTGTCCAGGTCGTCATCCTCCTCCTCCTCTTCATCCTCCTCTTCCTCCTCAGAGCCCCTGTGGTCCAGAAGGGAGCTGGAGAAGAGGACTGAGGGGAGGAGTCTGTCCAGTGTGGCTGACAGCAGCTATAGAAGCTCTGGACTCGGCTCATCCCTGTGTACGTTCTCACACGCACATATAGTGACTCATTTGTTTGCGTTGACTTACAAATCTATTGACACATTTACGCACACATTCAATCATAAAACTGAAACCGCTACATACTCGCACGCAAACATAATACTGACACGCATGCAACCGCTAATGTGGACATGTTTGTTTTAGACCGGCCAGACCGTGTGACCTCCACCTATGCCCAGGGGGCACGGCCCAAGGAGGCCCTCTACTCTTCCTCTAGCAGGGAGAGCAGCTCCCTCAGCCGCCACCTCTCTTCCACCTACCAGCGCTCCCCACTGGCCCGAGACTCCACCACCTCCCGGACCACCGGCCACTCCCTGACCACCTCTACCCTCCGCACCACCAAGGAGCCCACTGAGAGCCCAGAGCCCACTCTAGGAGTCTCCGTCTCCTCTCGCCCCTCTTGGTACACAACCCCCTCAGCAAGACGGGAGGCCCGGGACTCCAGCCACCCTCCCTCCGCGTCAACCGCCACCCCCAGGACAACCCCGGAGGGTGGCGAGGCATCCGATGGTCGTCGCTCCACCCGCCGTCTCCTCTCCCGCCTCTTCTCTCGGCGCTCCAGCCAGGACTCCAGCGGCTCCAGCTCTGGCTCCGCCTCCCGCTCCTTCGACTCAGCCGAGGACAGCCCTGTCTTTGGAGAAGGCCCCAGCCACGCACCCGTGGCTACCAGTGAGGAGAGCGTCCGACCCGTGAGCGTGGAACCTGTTCCCAGAGGCTCTGACGCGGCCCAGGCCTTTGCCTTCCTGAGGCGTCGCAGACAGGGCCTGTCCCCGGTCCAGGAGGGCCAGACCCAGCGTGCCCCGGAGCCCCAGTCTGGCCTGGAGGCCTGGAGAGGGGGCAGCACTACTGGTGTTGGAAGTAGTAGTAGTACTTCAGGTTCCTCCTGGCTGTCGTCTTCCATCCAGACCCGCTGCACTCCTCTCTTCTCCCGCCGTAGAAGAGAAGGACGGGACGAAAGTGCTCGCCTGGCGTCTGGCGCCGACGAAGATTACCGTGGTACCCAGTTCCCCCTCAGGAGGAGAGACACCCCCGAGGCCAAGGCTGACGAAGATGAGGATGATGAGGAAGACGAAGAGGAAGTTGCGGCGGCAGCCTCTGGGGTGATGGGTGCTAGCGCCGCCCTACAGGAGGAGTTGAGAGACATGGCGGGGAGTAGTCAGCGTTTGGCGAGGTTCATGAGCAACCCGCTGTTCCGCGTCCACGACAACGTCATGATCGCCGTGGACATGACAGGTGCCGCCAGGAGCCAACCGGAGGGCCAGGAGAAGCCCACCTCCTCCAGAGACCCTGAGAGACTGAGGAAGATCCAGGAGAGGTGGGGATGCTGACTGGGGAGTGGGCTGAACCTGCATGCTTATTGTGTCCCACCCCCTGTTGTACATAGCACTGTCCATGTGTTGTCCATCGTCTTTATTGTGGCCACGCTCGTCTTGTCATTCAAATGCCTCTTTTGGATGGACCACCGCTTTAATTATTTTACTCAGTAATTTTTCTCTGATTTGAAAGGTTTATTTACAGTTATCAACCATTCTCTCTCCCCTGTAGCCTGCTGTTGGAGGACTCTGACGAGGAGGAAGGGGACCTGTGTCGTATTTGCCAAATGGGTGAGGAGTCTCCCTCCAACCCTCTGATCGAGCCCTGCCGCTGCACAGGCAGTCTGCAGTATGTTCACCAGGACTGCATCAAGAAGTGGCTGCGTTCCAAAATCAGCTCTGGTAAGATTTATTTTCCTCTCTGACCTCAACAAATGATTTCTTCCCCTCGGTGTATTATGCATTTATCGTACGTTCTTGCCGTCTTTCACTCTTGTCCAGGCACTAATCTGGATGCCATCACCACGTGTGAGCTGTGCAAAGAAAAGCTGCACCTGAACATTGAGAACTTTGACATCAACGAGCTACACAGGACACATGAGAAGGTGAGGGGACGTTCAGTTAACCCCAGACAGTCATCTCCTAGTCAGCCATTATCTAACTGTTAGACTGTGAATGGGGGAAACGTTCCGCAGAAAATCACTCCTGTGCTGCTCTTTCAACTGTAGAATACCAGAATGGGACACTAAAAACAACTGTTCCGTAAAACTTTAAGGTTTAACCTCCTAGGACCCAGTCTTAACTTGAGCTTAACGCATATCTGCAGTTTTAAGTGATCGCTTCCTTACTTTCTTTCCCTTTCCGTCCAGTCTGAGTATGAGTTCATCAGTTGTGGCCTTTACCTGGTGGTGTTGCTTCACCTGTGTGAGCAGAGGTTCTCTGATGTGCTGGGAGCTGCCAACGACGCCGGGGTAAGAGCCTGCAGTCGACACCATGCAAAACAAATTGTAAACCTCATTCATTTACACTGGGCGCAGAGAAGTCATTTTGAATGTTAAGCCCCAGGTTCTTCTTTGGCCGCATAATTCACTTACTATTGTATTGGGGGGGAAATACTTAATTCAAATGTAGTAGGATTCAGTGTTTAAAAGAAACAAATATTTTCCCCCTCTTTCGCTCAGTTTTTCAACCTGGCAAGAACCCTTCACGAACACATGGACAATCTTGAAAGTACGTTCTTGAATAATTTCTCCCCAATGCTGTGTACACGTTTTGGTAACTTGATATGAGGCTGTTAGTCAAACTACCCCCCCCCCCCCCCCACCACCACCACCACTGTTACTGAATTGATGGGTAAGTATTTGATTATATTGACGTTCTCTGATGTTAAAGGCCCATACGTGTGAAAGTACAAATGCATTTCCACACGTAGCATGATGAGCTCTGCACATATTTTTGTTGCCCGGCAACACTTCTGTGAATAATTACCCTTCAGTTAGCTATGCACAAGGTCCTCTCAGTAGAGGTTATTAGATGGTTTGATATCATGGTGTGCACTGCAGTATTCATCACTGACAATTAAATGGTCTTACTATTTTACCTTTGAACACGTTCTAAACTAAAAGATACTTTTTGCAGCTGTTTATTAAAAAATAAATAATGTAATAGACTGCTAATAAACTAGTGTCCGAATTGACTGATCATTTTTGCCTCCGCTGCAGGCTCTTATGGGGAATCGGACGAAGAGGTGGTTGATACCCGGCCGTCAATCGATTTCTGTGACCTCGATGAAGACCTGGAAGAGGAGTACAATTGACCGAAAGAAAGAGCAAAGGGGATAAGGAAAAATAGATGGGGGGGGAAGCAGAGGAATTGGAGTCACCTGCCAGTAGCAACCCATTCTGTTGCTCTGTTTCATCTCATGTGATTTTACTGAGTGCAATGGCTTGTGAGATTTTTTTTTTAAGCCAACGCCAAGTAGATGGGAAGTCACTCCTGACGTAGAGGTAACGATGTCATAAATATGCAGACTGTCTTTATACCCCCCCCCCCCCCCCCCTTTGTTAATTTCATCTTCCTTTAGGTCTCCAGATTTGAGTGCGCTTTATTCTGTTAAAATTCAAGATGTCTTTTTGAACTGTTATACCACGAGTGCTTTAAATGTTTACTGATCTACAAAAGCAGATCTGGCCACCGTGGTGAGATATTGTGTAAAAAAAAAAAAAAGATCCTGAACATGACACTGGTTCATTAGTTTAGCAGGTTGGGAGAAAGGAAAGGGCTGTTTAGGGAAGAATATATCAAGTGGCAAATGATTCCCTTTACTGTTTCTTTTCCTTTTTGAAGTAAAAAAAAAAAAGATGTTAAAGAAAGTGACAACTTTACTTTTTACAGCTGAATAATTGACAGTTCTGGTTTTGTCCGTTTTCAATGTCTGCGGTATGAAAATGCTATTTTGCTTGACCCTAAAACTTGTTTTCATTTAATTATTGCAATAAAGTTTTGAATGTACATGTGTTTGCAGGCAACATTTCATTCAACAAAACTGAACAAGGACAATGAAGTTAATATAGGAAGTAGGGTTAGAAATCTGTTAATGTGTAAGCAATTTCAACAACTGTTGCTCAAAAACCTTTATGGCAGGAAGATTCTCAATTGAGGTAAACGCTCTTCTCTGTGACCCGGTAAGTGGTCGCCATATGTAGAAGTGGCAATTTGTTAATAGGTGAATGGAGGAATTTGCTCCTCAGTAGCCTCCTCTAGACGAGGATACTTGGGTGTATCCTACTGAGAAGAGTTTTGTAATCTGCCTCACCTCCTTCAGAATTTTGTATATTTTTTAAGGCTAAAAGCATGCACACGTTTAAACGGTACACTAGTCATCTTTATAAAAATGTCTGGCACAACTAGCTACATTTGTTTTTACCACTTTATACATTTTGGGATTCCTCCTGTAAATGTAATTTGCATGTGCTGGTGGCGTTGTCTCATTTCATTAAAGTGCATTTGTTTCCTGGACCAGGTAGTTGAGCAAAATCAATTGACAATCTCCCATAAACTTTTTTTGTGAAGTGTTATTGACAAGATTTGAACCTGTGACCTGGTCCCTTTCCCAGTGCCTTGTGGATGGCACAATCTGCGTTAACAGGTTTGAAGCTGTTCAATCAAAGTTAGGTTAGAAGATTAGACATGTAATTCGTTTATAATGTTTGGTATGGTTGGAAACAAGTAACTTTGCAGGTCGCAACCTGTATGTAATGCCCTACCAACCGTAAGCCTTTTATTTTTTCTACACGCATCTGTATAATCTGCCCACTGAGCTTTCATCCAACCAATCACATTAGTTCAGTTTTAAATCAGCTTCCCTCATCACAAGGTCGTGTTCCTCTGCTCAGATGTTGTGGACGAATACCAGATCTTCCATGCCTGGATAGGGTTTTCACGTATCGGCTAACCACATGTTCTAGCAGTCTGGTGCCCGGCTACACAGTTGATGTGGCACGGAACGATTGGTTGACGCATGCAATGTCTGAGCAGGGGAACGCAACCCTTGATTGATTCAAGGATTCAATCCCAAGTTGTAGAGCAGCTCTGTAGCGCCTTGAATTAGGGAAGCTCCTCTGCAGAATTACAGAGCTTAATTATTCCTTTCTCGATTCCTTGTGTCCTCTGTCCTTGCCTCCAAACAAAGTTCATACGAGTTATTGTGGTAGGTAAGTGATACCCACGTCCTCAACAACAAAAATGACAGGACCCAGCCCCTAAAGACAAACCTATTTTATTGGAAGACCATTTCTATTTCCATATTTGACCAGAGGAGTGGATGGTCTGCTTGGGACAAATGTAGATATGAAGATACTCTTGAACATTTTCGGAATGGTAATCCTAGTTAACAAGCATTGTTGCAAGGCAGAGCCAAATAAAGTCCAGAGGAATGTCCAGGTTATCGACATAGACAAGATTCAAAAAACATCTTTGGCTTAGATTCTCAATCAAAAAAAAAAGACAATTGAAATATTTACAAAGCATTTACAGCAGCTGTGTGTGCAGTTTGAGGCCTCAGCAAGCAGCGACCTTTGAAAACATTAACCCCAAATTAACACCCCTAAAACTTCAACTCCCAAACAAGACAACTATTGTGCTTGAACGTGGCAGAAACAACTGCTAAGGCATTATTCACGATAAAACGTTTCAATTTAAAGTGCAAATGTTCTCAGTAGTTTGAGTGCATAGGAGAGGAAGGTTATAGTCATAATGACAAAGAGAATGCACCTAAGGCATTTACAGTTGGGATGAATTGCATGTCGTTGAAATGGCCAAATGGCAAATGAGAACGCATGCCACTAGCCAAATTGTCTAAGGAAGTGTGTGTTGGACTGCATTAGCTAGAGTACCAGTATTAGACCTTAAATAATTTAAAAAATGATGAAAATATGTCACGCTAATAAAGATTATAGTTCTGTTAATGAAAGTGCCATGATGCAGTTGTTCCTTCGTCGATGACCATCAGTGAAAAGTACGTCTTCCTCCATTACAAAATAATCACAAAGAGTGAACACAGAAAAACATCAGTGCTTACGAGAAGGAAAAATACCCTGACAACAAGCATCACGTTTCCAGTGACTTTTCTGTCAACCCAAAGTCCATCAACACTGCAGCAACTGCTCAATGTGGCAGCTCTTTCTCTAAAATAATCAGTGTAAAGTTCATTAAAACATTAGGTAAAAAAAATAATTAAAAAAATGCTAGTTTGGGGATTTTCAAAATCCTTTTGCCAATATTTACAATGTCACAGAAAATGCTAAAAAAAAAGCCTGCTTGGGAATTTATACAAATAAATAAAGTTGTCTTTTAAAATAAAAAGGCAGCCAGGTTTCAGTTTGCTGCAGAATAATATTTCCATACTGAATAATGTAGGCAAATAACTGCTTCTTTAAGCTGCATAGATAGAAGCCAAGACAAGTCTCACTCTGCATCTATAATACTAGTGCTGTCAGCATCATCAATGGTTCTCCTGTAGCGCACGGTGGAGTTGAATCTGGCCTTGCTCTTCTTATAAACGACGAAGCCGATGGCCGCCAGGAGGGCGGTGAGGACGACCAGGAAGAAGACCAGAGCCACCGGGACGTTCCCTGACCCTAGAGGCAACACAGCCCATCAGAAACACATCTCCAAACTGGCAAAGAAGGTCCCTGTTTCAAGCACATCAATGTTTACAAATATATAATAACCATAGCGAAGCCGGGGAAATCTATGAGCCATATACAATCAACTCTTGTTACATGCAATAGCTTGGAGCGGTCATCAGAGCATGCTGCTATCCACATAGTAAAAATAAGTATGTATGAGTTGGGACTGGTGAACCATTGCACTTTAGTACTCACGTGCGGGTACTTTGCAGACGATGCGGCTGTGGCTGTCCTTGCAGCTGACTCTGCTCCAGATGCCTCCGTCTGCAGACACCATGACAGCACAAGAGTTCTGCTGGGTCGCTGTCTTCACCCCACTAGCAGAACCCTTGGTCTCCCAGTTAGAGAAGGCCAGGGAGGAACCGTCCACCCAGCCCACTGGCTGACCTGGAAGACAGAGGAAACACAGAAGCATTACTGATTCTATTCTGAGTTAAAATAGACTACTTTATTTGAGTATAATGTACTGTATTGGCATGTAGAATTTGTATGTATTTTAAAGTGCCTGACTTTCCAAATGAATGCACACAGAACTTCCTAGGATGGAGCATACTGTCCAATATAAATATGTCTCATAACATCCGTATACAGTAATAAGTAACAAGCCTATCATATTGTACTGGTCAGGTCAGTTTACCTTGTTTGTCCAGGTCCATGCCGAGCCACACCCTACTGGTGATGAGAGGGTTGTCTGCCATGTAGCCAGAGACAAAGTCATTCTCCTCTTTGGTCATTATGGTCAGCAGCTGTGCATCTGTCAATCAAAGGCAAAAAGGAGGCATACATGCACTGCACTATAAGTAAGAAACCACTTGATTTGATCATGGTGTACTAATTAAGCAATAAGGCCTGAGGGGGTGTGGTATATGGCCAATATACCACGGCTAAGGGCTGTTCTTAAGCACGACACAACGCAGAGTGCCTGGATGTAGCCCTTAGCCGTGGTATATTAGCTATGTACTACAAACCCCCGAGGTGCCTTATTGCTATTATAAACTGGTTACCAATGTAATTAAAATAAACATTTGGAGGGTGCTTATATTTGTCCTGTTACACACAGGTCTGTAATGGAAATGTGTTGTTTTCTTGCATATCCCAACTCCCCCTGAGACCCGCAGGGAGTAGGGTCATGACCTGGGTCGCCATTGTACAGCACTACTGGAGCAATTAGGGCTAAGTACCTTGCTCAAGGGCACAGCGACAGATTTATTTCATATTTATTTTACCTTGTCAGCTCCGGTTTTGGAACATGCAAACCTTTCAGTTACTGGTCCAATGCTCTAACCTCGAAGGCTACCTGCCGCTTGAACAGTAAAAAGTAATTTTTGTCATACCCTTGGTATAAGGACTGATATACCACGGCTGTCAGCCAATCAGCATTCAGGGCTCGAGCCACCCAGTTTATAATATCTGATATACCACAGCTTTCACATAATCAGCATCTAGGAACCAAACTATCTGGTTTATAAGAGTAAATATGAAATACTTGTATTTAATCAGGTTGGTTATAGAGAAACCATTCTCTACCATAACAACCTAACCCAAGATGCTGCAATGTTCAACGCAACTTATATACAATAATACAGAAATATATACGTGTCAAATAGGAGAGATAGTGGGTGACTTACCAAGCCTTTCACAGATACTCTTGGCATCCTCCATGCTGTACACAGAGTAGTTATAGAAGGTCATGTCAAAAGCATAGCAGTGGTCCTGGTGCTCAACCCACTTAGACGAGCCGCTGTTCTGAGGGCAGTTGTTGGCCACCTGGGGAGCTGCGAGGTTCGATCCTGATTCAGACAAACAAAAACAGATGACATCAGAGGGATTTATTTGATGGAATCTTAAAAGATTGGTGTGTATACTATGCAAAAAAATCGGCTCAGATCGCTCATTGACATCAATGTCTTCTTAACACAAGAATTCAAGTTGTGTGTATAATAAATAAATACTAATAGGGTAGGTACTACGACTGTAGGACTGGGTCTTACTCTGAGTGGTGATGTAATACTAATAGGGTAGGTTCTAAGACTGTAGGACCGGGTCTTACTCTGAGTGGTGGTGGTGATGTAATAGGCTAGGTACTAGGACTGGATCTTACTCTGAGTGGTGGTGGTGATGGTGGTGACGTAATAGACTAGGTACTAGGACTGGGTCTTACTCTGAGTGGTGGTGGTGATGGTGGTGACGTAATAGACTAGGTACTAGGACTGGGTCTTACTCTGAGTGGTGGTGGTGATGGTGGTGACGTAATAGACTAGGTACTAGGACTGGGTCTTACTCTGAGTGGTGGTGGTGATGGTGGTGACGTAATAGACTAGGTACTAGGACTGGGTCTTACTCTGAGTGGTGGTGGTGATGGTGGTGACGTAATAGACTAGGTACTAGGACTGGGTCTTACTCTGAGTGGGGGTGGTGATGGTGGTGATGTAATATGCTAGGTAATAGGACTGGGTCTTACTCTGAGTGGTGGTGGTGATGGTGGTGACGTAATAGACTAGGTACTAGGACTGGGTCTTACTCTGAGTGGGGGTGGTGATGTAATATGCTAGGTACTAGGACTGGGTCTTACTCTGAGTGGTGGTGGTGATGATGGTGGTGATGTAATAGACTAGGTAATAGGACTGGGTCTTACTCTGAGTGGGGGTGGTGATGGTGGTGATGTAATAGACTAGGTAATAGGACTGGGTCTTACTCTGAGTGGTGGTGGTGATGTAATAGACTAGGTAATAGGACTGGGTCTTACTCTGAGTGGGGGTGGTGATGGTGGTGATGTAATAGACTAGGTAATAGGACTGGGTCTTACTCTGAGTGGTGGTGGTGATGGTGGTGATGTAATAGACTAGGTACTAGGACTGGGTCTTACTCTGAGTGGGGGTGGTGATGGTGGTGATGTAATATGCTAGGTACTAGGACTGGGTCTTACTCTGAGTGCGGGTGGTGATGGTGGTGATGTAATATGCTAGGTAATAGGACTGGGTCTTACTCTGAGTGGTGATGTAATACTAATAGGGTAGGTACTAAGACTGTAGGACCGGGTCTTACTCTGAGTGGTGGTGGTGATGTTATAGGCTAGGTACTAGGACTGGGTCTTACTCTGAGTGGGGGTGGTGATGTAATAGACTAGGTACTAGGACTGGGTCTTACTCTGAGTTGGGGTGGTGATGTAATAGACTAGGTACTAGGACTGGGTCTTACTCTGAGTGGGGGTGGTGATGTAATATGCTAGGTAATAGGACTGGGTCTTACTCTGAGTGGGGGTGGTGATGTAATAGGCTAGGTACTAGGCCTTGGTCTTACTCTGAGTGGGGGTGGTGATGGTGGTGATGTAATATGCTAGGTAATAAGACTGGGTCTTACTCTGAGTTGGGGTGGTGATGTAATAGGCTAGGTACTAGGACTGGGTCTTACTCTGAGTGGTGATGGTGGTGATATAATAGACTAGGTACTAGGCCTTGGTCTTACTCTGAGTGGGGGTGGTGATGGTGGTGATGTAATATGCTAGGTACTAGGACTGGGTCTTACTCTGAGTGCGGGTGGTGATGGTGGTGATGTAATATGCTAGGTAATAGGACTGGGTCTTACTCTGAGTGGTGATGTAATACTAATAGGGTAGGTACTAAGACTGTAGGACCGGGTCTTACTCTGAGTGGTGGTGGTGATGGTGGTGGTGATGTTATAGGCTAGGTACTAGGACTGGGTCTTACTCTGAGTGGGGGTGGTGATGTAATAGACTAGGTACTAGGACTGGGTCTTACTCTGAGTTGGGGTGGTGATGTAATAGACTAGGTACTAGGACTGGGTCTTACTCTGAGTGGGGGTGGTGATGTAATATGCTAGGTAATAGGACTGGGTCTTACTCTGAGTGGGGGTGGTGATGTAATAGGCTAGGTACTAGGCCTTGGTCTTACTCTGAGTGGGGGTGGTGATGGTGGTGATGTAATATGCTAGGTAATAAGACTGGGTCTTACTCTGAGTTGGGGTGGTGATGTAATAGGCTAGGTACTAGGACTGGGTCTTACTCTGAGTGGTGGTGGTGATGGTGGTGATGTAATATGCTAGGTAATAGGACTGGGTATTACTCTAAGTGGGGATGGTGGTGATATAACAGGCTAGGTACTATGACTTGGTCTTACTCTGAGTGGGGGTGGTGATGTAATAGGATAGGTACTAGGACTGGGTCTTACTCTGTGTGGGGGTGGTGATGTAATAGGCTAGGTACTAGGACTGGATCTTACTCTGTGTGGGGGTGGTGATGTTGGTGATGTAATATGCTAGGTAATAGGACTGGGTCTTACTCTGTGTGGGGGTGGTGGTGATGTAATAGGCTAGGTAATATGACTGGATCTTACTCTGAGTGGGGGTGGTGGTGGTAGTGTAATAGGCTAGGTAATATGACTGGGTCTTACCCTGAGTGGGGGTGGTGGTGGTAGTGTAATAGGCTAGGTAATACGACTGGGTCTTACCCTGAGTGGGTTGGTGGTGGTGGTGTAATAGGCTAGGGAATATGACTGGGTCTTACTCTGAGTGGGGGTGGTGGTGTAATAGGCTAGGTAATATGACTGGGTCTTACTCTGAGTGGGGGTGGTGATGGTAGTGTAATAGGCTAGGTAATATGACTGGGTCTTACCCTGAGTGGGTTGGTGGTGGTGGTGTAATAGGCTAGGTAATATGACTGGGTCTTACTCTGAGTGGGGGTGGTGGTGGTGGTGTAATAGGCTAGGTAATATGACTGGGTCTTACTCTGAGTGGGGGTGGTGGTGTAATAGGCTAGGTAATATGACTGGGTCTTACCCTGAGTGGGTTGGTGGTGGTGGTGTAATAGGCTAGGTAATATGACTGGGTCTTACTCTGAGTGGGGGTGGTGGTGTAATAGGCTAGGTAATATGACTGGGTCTTACCCTGAGTGGGGGTGGTGGTGGTAGTGTAATAGGCTAGGTAATACGACTGGGTCTTACCCTGAGTGGGTTGGTGGTGGTGGTGTAATAGGCTAGGTAATATGACTGGGTCTTACTCTGAGTGGGGGTGGTGGTGTAATAGGCTAGGTAATATGACTGGGTCTTACCCTGAGTGGGGGTGGTGGTGGTGGTGTAATAGGCTAGGTAATATGACTGGGTCTTACCCTGAGTGGGGGTGGTGGTGGTGGTGTAATAGGCTAGGTAATATGACTGGGTCTTACCCTGAGTGGGGGTGGTGGTGGTGGTGTAATAGGCTAGGTAATATGACTGGATCTTACTCTGAGTGGGGGTGGTGGTGGTGGTGTAATAGGCTAGGTAATATGACTGGATCTTACTCTGAGTGGGGGTGGTGGTGGTGGTGTAATAGGCTAGGTAATATGACTGGATCTTACCCTGAGTGGGGGTGGTGATGGTGGTGTAATAGGCTAGGTAATATGACTGGATCTTACTCTGAGTGGGGGTGGTAGTGTAATAGGCTAGGTAATATGACTGGGTCTTACCCTGAGTGGGGGTGGTGGTGGTGGTGTAATAGGCTAGGTAATATGACTGGGTCTTACTCTGAGTGGGGGTGGTGATGGTGGTGTAATAGGCTAGGTACTAGGACTGGATCTTACTCTGAGTGGGGGTGGTGATGGTGGTGTAATAGGCTAGGTAATATGACTGGATCTTACCCTGAGTGGGGGTGATGGTGGTAGTGTAATAGGCTAGGTAATATGACTGGATCTTACTCTGAGTGGGGGTGGTGGTGGTAGTGTAATAGGCTAGGTAATATGACTGGATCTTACTCTGAGTGGGGGTGGTGGTGGTAGTGTAATAGGCTAGGTAATATGACTGGGTCTTACCCTGAGTGGGGGTGGTGGTGGTGGTGTAATAGGCTAGGTAATATGACTGGATCTTACTCTGAGTGGGGGTGGTGATGGTGGTGTAATAGGCTAGGTAATATGACTGGATCTTACTCTGAGTGGGGGTGGTGATGGTGGTGTTGTAGCAGATGGCTCCGTCCAGCTTGGCATTGCAGTCCATTCTCATCCAGGTGCCATGGGGAGTGATGTACACACAGACACCCTGAGGGTCTGAGCTGGACCTGACAACAGTGTCAGAGAGTCCCGCCTGACTATAGTTATACTTTGTCCCATCGGACCACTCATAGGACTGAGAGCCACTAGCCTGCGCAGAGAGGTGAGGGAGATGCAATATTATTCAACAAACTTCACACTAGAGGTGCTTAGCAAATGTTGCATTTAATGTCTACCTGCTGTTGAACTAAATTGCTGCAAAAGATGAAGTTATTTTCAATAGAAATGGCCCGCTGTGTTAGTGGCATTGTGGCTAAGCTCCCTTACATCCTGACTGGACAGACCGATCCACAGCGGGAAGCCGTCTCGCTTGGCGATAAGCTCCATGTGAGCGTTGTGCCCGGTGTCATGCACGCTGGCCAGGTGTCCGTTGCCGCGGCCACACTCCTCCAGAGCCTGGAACCAGCTCAACTTCCTGGTTATCACGTGGTAGCTCAGGTTGCCATAGCGCTCAAAGTCCCTGGCCGACTGATTGTATTCGTCCTTAGAGTCTTAGGGACGAATAAAATGTGTTAATAGAGTCAATCAAGTCCAAAATGTATTATTTAGTTGTAATTTTTATAGTACTCCTTGTGAATAGGTGAAGTATGTTTGTCTGAATGGGGTCTACCAACCTTTATCCAGTTTGCAGGCCACGATGCTTCTCTGCTTGAAGGGACTGAAGTGGCGTTTGTTGGTGAATATCTCCCAGACTCCCTCAGCGTTGAGACCAGCCATGAACTCATCGCTGGCTGAGACGCTTGGTCTTCCATCGACCCAGTTAGAGTATTGGACGTTGGTACCGTCATACCACTTCATCTGGTTATCTACCAAAGACAGGAGTAACCACTTGACATGACACATTTATTACACGTTTCATCACACAACAATACAACGATGATCAATGAGTAAGCTTCAGCCTCGATGATCCAGTAGACATTTTACAATGATCCAATTCAGCGTCTCCTCATAATATAGGGCAATGAATATGAAAGTCCAAACAGCAGCTCAAACATAAGGACTAACTGTCCATGCTGAGTGTTGGGGAGATGAATATGGGGAACCCAGTCCAGTCCACTCACCATTGTCATCGTTGAACACCCCTAGCCAGACAAACTGCACCAGGTCTTTGAAGGGAAGGAGCTGCTCCTTCACAAACTCATTCTCCACTAAGTTCCTGATGGTCAGGATGTCTGCATCAGCATCTGAGAAGAACATAAACCGGTAACACTTCATAAAGACTTTATTACTTGTACATAAGCAGTGCGTACGTTTAATTAATAAACACCTTCAATCAGAGCACAGATGAAGTCTGTTTTGACCAGGCATCAATGTCCATTTTTTAAATCTCAAAAAAGTCTAATTGAGACTTATAGCGACCAAATGAAGTTGCAGCGATGTAAAAACATAATATTTCCCAAAAATATCCAAGGCACTCTCTTGTGGAAAGAACACCTGCTCTTTCCATGACATAGACTGACCAGGTGAAAGCTATGATCCCTTATTGATGTCACTTGTTAAATCCACTTCGATCAGTGTAGATAAAGGGGAGGAGACAGGTTAAAGAAGGATTTTTAAGCCTTTTTGACAATTGAAACATGGATTGTGTATGTGTGCCATCCAGAGGGTGAATGGGCAAGACAATAAATGTAAGTGTCTGTTGTGTCAAGAACTGCATCTGTAATCCCATGGAAAATACTGTACGAAGCGTCGCGGAAAATTACAAAATTAAACATACTATGCTGTTTTTACTTAGAGAATTGTCCATTGTTTTAGGCTAGTGTTTTTTTCCCTGGTGCGGGCTTTTTGTCTTGTGTGACTTAGTTATAAGTCTGGGTGTACAGATAAGAGCTGGGTGCGACCGCAGTATGTGACATCCCGTTTGTACTGTCTGTAGGAACTCCTCTGTATGGAAACATGCAGGAAGGAACAGACAATGGTGGCAACATCAGCTATCTTAATCTACACAGATCTACACAGACAAGCTAAACGCCTTTTATACACTATGTTACTCACCCCTGTTTGCACACATCTGCTGACTGCCACATAGACAATGAGGTTGGACTTTTCTATAACAGCCGAGAGACAACTCTGTTCGTTGAGCTTCCAACTCTGACTCTTCTTAGTGATGGTTGATTGCTTCATTTTTGCAAATCTTATAATAAAATTGTTTGAAAGAATCTGCAGTCTCTCTTCCTATAGAATTTCTCGGACAATTGGGATATAGTACACAGTGAGGGTCTCGAGGCTCTAAAACACCATCTTCAACTCAGGCCAGAGGGAAGCGCACCCCCAGAGTTTCTCTAACAAAGCGGGCATTAAACATTAACGTTGTTCTTTTTCTTTTTTCTTCCAACTCTTTTTCAGGTCCAACTCTACCGACTAGTCAAATGGCCAGTAATGGCCGCCTGTTTTGCACACAACTACGCAAATGTGTTTTTAGGACTATGGTTGGAGAGATTTTTTGTTTGATCCTCTTAATCCATTTTTTGATCAAATCATGTGGTACGGAGGATACACAGTGGGGAGAACAAGTATTTGATACACTGCCGATTTTGCAGGTTTTCCTACTTACAAAGCATGTAGAGGTCTGTCATTTTTATCATAGGTACACTTCAACTGTGAGAGACGGAATCTAAAACAAAAATCCAGAAAATCACATTGTATGATTTTTAAGTAATTAATTTGCATTTTATTGCATGACATAAGTATTTGATCACCTACCAACCAGTAAGAATTCCGGCTCTCACAGACCTGTTAGTTTTTCTTTAAGAAGCCCTCCTGTTCTCCACTCATTACCTGTATTAACTGCACCTGTTTGAACTCGTTACCTGTATAAAAGACACCTGTCCACACACTCAATCAAACAGACTCCAACCTCTCCACAATGGCCAAGACCAGAGAGCTGTGTAAGGACATCAGGGATAAAATTGTAGACCTGCACAAGGCTGGGATGGGCTTCAGGACAATAGGCAAGCAGCTTGGTGAGAAGGCAACAACTGTTGGCGCAATTATTAGAAAATGGAAGAAGTTCAAGATGACGGTCAATCACCTTCGGTCTGGGGCTCCATGCAAGATCTCACCTCGTGGGGCATCAATGATCATGAGGAAGGTGAGGGATCAGCCCAGAACTACACGGCAGGACCTGGTCAATGACCTGAAGAGAGCTGGGACCACAGTCTCAAAGAAAATCATTAGTAACACACTACGCCGTCATGGATTAAAATCCTGCAGCGCACGCAAAGTCCCCCTGCTCAAGCCAGCGCATGTCCAGGCCCGTCTGAAGTTTGCCAATGACCATCTGGATGATCCAGAGGAGGAATGGGAGACGGTCATGTGGTCTGATGACAAAAATAGAGCTTTTTGGTCTAAACTCCACTCGCCGTGTTTGGCGGAAGAAGGATGAGTACAACCCCAAGAACACCATCCCAACTGTGAAGCATGGAGGTGGAAACATCATTCTTTGGGGATGCTTTTCTGCAAAGGGGACAGGACGACTGCACCGTATTGAGGGGAGGATGGATGGGGCCATGTATCGCGAGATCTTGGCCAACAACCTCCTTCCCTCAGTAAGAGCATTGAAGATGGGTCGTGGCTGGGTCTTCCAGCATGACAACAACCCGAAACACACAGCCAGGGCAACTAAGGAGTGGCTCCGTAAGAAGCATCTCAAGGTCCTGGAGTGGCCTAGCCAGTCTCCAGACCTGAACCCAATAGAAAATCTTTGGAGGGAGCTGAAAGTCCGTATTGCCCAGCGACAGCCCCGAAACCTGAAGGATCTGGAGAAGGTCTGTATGGAGGAGTGGGCCAAAATCCCTGCTGCAGTGTGTGCAAACCTGGTCAAGAACTACAGGAAAGGTATGATCTCTGTAATTGCAAACAAAGGTTTCTGTACCAAATATTAAGTTCTGCTTTTCTGATGTATCAAATACTTATGTCATGCAATAAAATGCAAATGAATTACTTAAAAATCATACAATATGATTTTCTGGATCACATTGTATTACAGACCTCTACATGCTTTGTAAGTAGGAAAACCTGCAAAATCGGCAGTGTATCAAATACTTGTTCTCCCCACTGTATATGACATCATTTTGTTGTTTAGATCACCTGAAAATGAACTGCTTCAGCTCCACACAGAGGCGTCATGCCCATTTCAGCGGCTACAGCGCCTTTGTGACAAGGGGGATGATTCCAAAATAAAGTTGTTGAAACTTGATACAAATCAAGTGTTCTCAATCAATCCATAATAAAGGATAAATCCTTAGAAAGAAAATCTGCTCAGACAATACCAAAGGCCCCAAAAGTCAAACCAAATCTATTTTGTTACCCAATACAGCAGAGAGGCATCTCAAATAAAGAATATCATCAAACAGAATTGGAGTATCATCGAAATTGACCCTGCTTTAGGTTAAGTTTTTACCGAGCTTCCATGGACAAGCTGGTGCAGTCAAATAACACCCACCGCAGTCAAAGCCACCTGGCTTTCCAAACCCACTGGCACCTTTCTGTGAGGACACTGCCCCAACATTTTAAAAAAACAAGACGTTCAATTACACAAGGAAATAACTTACCAAATCCAATCTTTTGCAAATTGCAACACTGTGCTTGTTGCTTATAGGTTGGTGTGCCCATGTGGTCGTTTTTATATTGGTTGCACAAAAAGGACACTAAAAGACAGACTGGCAGAACATAAATGTGCCATCAAAACAGTGAATGACAATTATCCCACGACCGTGCATTACCAACAAGTATGCCATGGTAGCCCGGACTTGCTTAAAGCCATGGCCATAGTGTCACGCCCTGACCATAGATTGCTTTGTATGTTTCTATGTTTTGTTTGGTCAGGGTGTGATGTGGGTGGGCATTCTATGTTGTATGTCTAGGTTGTCTTTTTCTATGTGTTTGGCCTAGTATGGTTCTCAGAGGCAGGTGTCAGTCGTTGTCTCTGATTGGTAGCCATATTTAGGTAGCCTGTTTTCCTTTGTGTTTTGTGGGTGGTTGTTTCCTGTGTCTGTGTTATCACCATACGGGACTGTTTCGTTTTCGTTTTGTATTTCACGTTGTTATTTTGTTTCTTAGTGTTCAGTTAATAAATTGAATATGGACACTTACCACGCTGCGCATTGGTCCTCTTCTCATCACTACGACGAGCGTTACACATAGAGGTGGTCTCCATCAACCAGATGGGGGATTATAGGCTTCAGTGTCTTTACAAAGGGAAACTTTCTGGATACACACACTCAAAGCTACTGTCTTTCAGGGTTGAACAATGAAATAGATTTAGCTCCTTTTTTGTTATTGTACTTCTGTAATTATTATATATATATATTTTTTTTATTATTAATCTTGAGTTGTTTATTTGTGTGAAACATTGTATTGGCCTATAGTTATATTTGATTGATTTACATGTATTTGTTTATTTTCTGGTCATTCATTTCACCTGTCACTACTATGCACCTGTGAACCCTGAAGAAGGCCGCTGAGCAATACACGTTGGTGAGTTCATTTTCTTTTGCTAAAATAAAGGATTTTTAACTTTTCCACAAGAGAGAATGCTTAGAATTTTTGGAAGTATGATGTTTTTACACCGCTGCAACTTAATTTGGTCGCTATAAATTAAACCCCATTCTCCAATGAGCATCTCTCTTCGTCCTTTATATTTGATGCCAAAGCAGCGCTCCCTCTTTTTCACATTTCTAATTGAGACTATAAGACATGTTTCTAATATGTATCTTGTTTATGGAGGTCTTCACAGTACAAATTGTTTCTGACTGATGTCTGTGCCAAACGGTGTCCTTGCTCCTTACCCAGTTTCTTGCACGTCTGAAGTATCTGGCCCTTGTCAAACTCTTCCCATCTGGACGATGCCAGTTGGAAGGTGTAGCAGTTGTTCTTGAAGGGGATCCAGTTTGGCCCGCTGCTCTTGTGAGGACATTTCACAGCCCTGTCCTCAGGGGTGGTGTTAGTCTCTTCTGGAAACATTGAAAGTGTTCATTCATAAAATAAAAAATAAAAAAGCCAAAATACTCAGTTGCTGTCTGAGGAGAGTGCATGGTTGATTTTCATCCTGTCTTGTTTTAATTATGCCACTTAACAGACAATTGCATCCAAAGTGCTTACACTCTTGGCATGACCATTACATTACAAGACCCCAGCTCTTACCAACTGAGCCACCGTATTGCTGTCTTACCGTGTGGAACATGGCAGATAGCCCCTGCCAACTGTTCCATACATTCCTTAGCCTTCCAGAAGCCGTCCGTGTCCAGAAAGACACAACGTCCAACGGTGGGCTCGGAGGACCACCGACTAAACACAGTGTGACTGTGGTCTGTCCAGAGGTAGTGGACACCATCCTGACAATACAAAATGCTGAGTGAGTTCCTTATTTATTTAACCAGGCAAGTCAATTAAGAACAAACTGAACTGCACTGTAGAATGTGAAATCGGCATTATGAAATCAGCCACTATCATTCAGTGATTGCAGAACTGAAGGAACAGGATGGGTGTGGCCTATTCTACATGGTGACGGCTCAACCTAGCCTCCCAATGGGCTACCGGTTGTTTGCTTTGCCATATTGCCTTAAACCCATCCCTTTTCTTTTAGATCTGCGAACACCAACGGGTTAGGGTGAAGAGCTATGGCCACTTACGTCTTCGCTGAAGAGGCCGATCCACATGGGGCTGCGTGCGCGGGTGACGTGCACGGTGAGGACCGACTGCTGCAGGGTGTCGGCTACGCTGGCCAGGTCCATGTTCTGGTTCCTGCACTCCGCCTGAGCCTCGTACCACGTCATGTTCTTCTGAAGCAGCTTAAAGGTGTGGTTGTTGACCTGGAATGGCTCCAACTGGAACTGGGGCTCCTCTGGCTTGTCTGAGAACATGAGAGGGATTTAAAGGGGTCAGACGAGGGTTCAAACCCTATTCGATATGCTCAATTTCCACTCCGCAAAACAGTAGCAATATCAAGTAACAACTATCAATAATATCAGTCTACTTCATACACTTAATATCAAGAGTCGTTCTATCACAAGCCTGCTGACTGTAGAGTCCACACGTCATCCGTTCTTTCACCAACACTGACAAGATGAGCACAGATATTTGGTTGTGTTTGGTGCCCTCTGCTGCTAGGTAGCGGTGGTGTACCTGCGTAGTGCTGGCAGATGGACACATATTGCTGGTCAGAGCAGGAGGTGTAGTCCCAGGAGCCCATCATGGCAGAGCTGGGGTCGTTGAACACGAAGACACACAGCTCCATGCTCTCTGGGTCAAGAAGCTGCAGACAGACACAAACAACAACAGGGACACAGAGAGTTAGTTATAGGTTATGATGACCTTGAACTTTGAAACAGATGTGGAACATGTTTTTAGAGACTGGTATTTAGTATAGTCTATCATAATAATGTTTATGTAGTTCCATCATTTGTTTAAAAAGACTTCCTGCACACACTCTTACCAGTGGTTAAAGTACATTGTATTTCTTCCCGGAATAGAGACCTATTGGTGAACGTGCTTACTTTTGTTTTATGGGCCTAATCATGGAATTACATATAGAATCCCTATTCATTTAATAGGATCTCTATGGGCCTAATCATGGAATTACATATAGAATCCCTATTCATTTAATAGGATCTCTATGGGCCTAATCATAAAATTACATATAGAATCCCTATTCATTTAATAGGATCTCTATGGGCCTAATCATAAAATTACATATAGAATCCCTATTAATTTAATAGGATCTCTATGGGCCTAATAGTAAAGCTTTGTCATCTTAACCTTTAAAATATATTAGCCTACCTTTTAATGTGGCATAAACACAACCAGTCATGTTTTCAACTGATTTTCAAACAATTACTTCAGTTTACTTGCGCACGTTACTAAGGGACGGTGGAACGACAGGGTGCAAAAAAAATTTTATAGAACATTTAAGCCTCATACAGATATTTTTCTGCTTATAATTTCTGAAATTTTGTAGACTATTTGTTAGTCAACCTGTCTATAACTAGATACATGCAGCTTCTCTTGTCCTTACTTGATGATTGTTTGTAAGACTAAATAAAGCCTCGCTCACCCGAATGATGTCATAAATCGATAGAATGATCAAAGCGTCATCAACAATCTTGTTGACATCAGTAAAGTTTTCTCTTTTGATTTTTGCTTTTCTCACGTGGACGTTTAGCGACCAGGGAGATCTCCAAATGACATCAGTTTGACACGTTTCTAGGAAATGAAAAGCTGTGAAAACGATCCAACATGTTTCTGATAGTATTTAAGTTCATCTTGGATGCATATTTTATGTGGTTGAAAATGAATTACTGTCAGCTTTTATGCCGCTGAAAGAAATTGCACCTTTAGGCCACCCAACAGGTTTCTCAGTCTCTCAAAATGCTGAAATAAATAAATCATATTTCTCCACTCCTGGTCCTGAGACAAAATTAACATTTGGTGTATCATTTTACTGCGAGGAAAGCTTAATTGTACAGGAGTTAATATCATAATAGGCTACATGTGAGGCCTACTGTCCTTTTCCAGACTTCAGTTACTATTCCGACTATTGAGTTAGTTATATTCTGGCATCCATACGGTGCCATTTGATGAATGCAAAGAGACCACTTACAAAACACCACAAAGTGTTATGAATGACATTCTGTTATTGTCATCCATTAGGCCTGCACAAGTCTTGTAACCTGAATTGATGCGTACACTTATGCGGTCTCAGCCACTCATCTCTGCCTTGGCAAAATGACAGTGTTATCCTCGAACTACACTGCATTTTGGAGCATATTCCACAAGTTTTCAAGTCTATTCACACATGCGGCAATGATAAATAGTGTAATAGCCTACAGTTTTCTTAAAATTTGTTTTAATTATTGTGATAGGCTCATGTTTTACTGGTATGGGGTACCCCACTACTGCCTGAGGGGAGTATACCTGGTATTTTTACAGTAAAACTATTCTATGATTTCAGTTGAATGTTAAAAGAGGTATGCTTACTGTACATGCTACCTGGGGTTTGATTGAATTCTAAGTTATAACTCAACTCATAGCTCATTGATCCCTGTGGCCACGCTGGATAGAATTGAGAAGTGAAGTGAGTGGGAACTCACATTGACGAGCATGGGCCTGAGTAGGCCGTGAAGCAGGGGGTTAAAGTTGAGGTAGGAGACCGGGGAATCATCCACCCACTCTGGGTCCTGCTGTTTGAGCTTCAGGCCAATCCACGTCTTCTGGGGCTGCGCCGGCAACAGGGAGGTCACAAAGTCTGACCACAACAAACAGATAGGCGCAACTAGTCAACAACAGCTGGTTAAGAATGACGTTGAAGGGACATCAATCATTGGTCATCTCATGTCTAGGAGAATGGAAGGTTGTCTATTGATAAACATGATGAATCAAAAGACAGATAGGTAAAAGAGATCCACTAGAAGGTTTACTACTCACCCTGCTCAACTTGGTCTGTGATAGTGAGTAGAGTTCCTTTCATCGACTGACACTGCTCGTTGGCGTGTTGAAAAGTCAGGTACAGAGGCTTGATCACCACGTAGCACTGGAAAAGGCAACGACAACATTCAATAACAATTATTAGAAACTGGGTGGTTTAAGCCCTGAATGCTGATTGGCTGACAGCCGTGGTATATCAGACCGTAAACCACTGGTATGACAAAACATGTATTTTACTGCTCTAATTACATTGGTAACCAGTTTATAATAGCAATAAAGTACCACGGAGTTGGTGGTATATGGCCAATATACCCCAGCTAAGGGTTGTATCCAGGCATTCTGCGTTGTGTCGTGCTTAAGAACAGCCCTTAGTCGTGGTATATTGGCCATTTAACACACCCATTCTTGCTTACACAGAATGTACCTGTATGTAGACTAGATCAGAGGACAGACTCATTGTCATGGCTGGAATAGAACAAATTAAACAGTATCACAACTGGTTTCCATGTGTTTTATACCGCTCCATTCATTCCATTTCAGCCGTTACTGTATGACCGTCCAGTGACACAAGCCTCCAGTGTATGTGTGTGTGTACGACAGACTGACCTTGTCCCTGAAGTGTAAATAGTCGCTCTCACAGGGCAGACCATTGGGGTGAGGCTCTCCAGGGTGGGTCTCTATAGCCGTGGTGTTGTGTCTCTCACACACGAATGGCAGCTGCAGCTCACAGCTGTACTCGTACTCTGGAGGGGCAGGAGTGTGTGTGAGTGAGTGTGTGTGTGACCGGAAGGTAACAACCCACTGTGCACACATTGGTTGAATAAACATTGTTTCATGTAAAGTGTTGTGTTCCATGTTTCATGAGCTGAAATAAAAGATCCCAGAAATGTTCCATACGCACAAAAAGCTTATTTCTCTAAAATGTTATGCACAAATTTGTTTACATCCCTGTTAGTGAGCATTTTGACTTTGCCAAGGTAATCAATCCACCTGACAGGTGAGGCCTTTCAAGAAACTAATTAAACAGCATGATTATTACACAGGTGCACCTTGTGCTGGGGACAATAAAAAGACACTCTAAAATGTGCAGTTTTATCACACAACACAATGCCACAGATGTCTCAACTTTTAAGGGTGTGTGCAATTGGCATGCTGATGGCAGGAATGTCCACTAGAGCTGTTGCCAGAGAATGTAATGTTAATTTCTCTACCATAGCCTCCAATGTCGTTTTATAGAATTTGGAAGTACGTCCAACCGGCCTCACAACCACAGACCACGTGTGTGGCGTTGTGTGGGCGAGCGGTTTGCTGATGTCAGAGTTGTGTACAAAGTGCCCCATGGTGGTGTGGGTTTATGGACAACGAACACAATTGCATTTTATCATAGCAATTTGAACGCAAAGAGATACGGTGACGAGATCCTGAGGCCCATTGTCGTGCCATTCATCATCCGCTGCCATCACCTCGTTTCAGCATGATAATGCACGACCCCATGTCGCAAGGATCTGAACACAATTCCTGGAAGCTTATAATGCCCCAGTTCTTCCATGGCCTGCATACTCACCAGACAAATCACCCATTGAGCATGTTTGGGATGCTCTGGATCGACGTGTACAACAGCGTGTTCCAGTTCCCGACAATATCCAGCAACTTTGCACACCCATTGAAGAGGAGTTGGACAACATGCAACAGGCCACATGCAACAGGCCACATGCAACAGGCCACATGCAACAGGCCACATGCAACAGCCTGATCAACTCTATGTGAAGGAGATGTCGCGCTGCATGAGGCAAATGGTGGTCACACCAGATACTGACTTTTTTTTAAGGTATATGTGACCAACAGATGCATATTTGTATTCTCAAACATGTGAAATCCATAGATTACGGCCTAAAGAATTTATTTAAATGGACTGATTTCAATATGAAGTGTAACTCAGTCAAATATTTAAAATTGTTGCATGTTGCATATTTTTGTTCAGTATAAATAAATGTATTTAACCTGACTAACAGGTTGTTTCATCAATCTAATTGACATAATCATCAGAACTATGTATACATTGCAATTTAGTTAAATTCCACATAGAAACGTTCAAAATATGTTTTAATCATATATTCAATATACAGTATATTGGGTGGTTGAAATTGTCGAATTTTAGATTTAATTAGACAAATTTTATTTGACCTTGTTTCAATGTTGTTTGTTTGTTTGAACCAATGTCAAGCTAAATAAAAAGATATTGAAATAAAATGTGAAGCTACACTCCAATGATTTCTGCCTGAACAGTGACTCCTACTGGAATATGAGGGGTAATGTTTATTTAACCTTTTATTTAACTAGGCAAATCAGTTAAGAACAAATTCTTATTTACAATGACGTCCTACCCCAGCCAAACGAAACTGGGCCAATTGTGCACCGCCCTATGGGACTTCCAATCACGGCCAGATGTGACACAGCCTCTTGCATGGAGATGCAGTGTCTTAGACCACTGCGCCACTCGGGAGCCCAAACAAGTCTACAGTCCAGATGCCTACCTCTAAGTACCCTGCTTAGCTTTGGAAACACAACACATTGAGACATTTAGAAGTAGTTACTATTAGCTCTATAAATACTATGCCAAATTCATGATATTCATGACTTTTACCTTTTGATATTTTCTTGTATATGAAGGATGGTTGGTTGATTTCAAATTAAATCTACAAGTTAATTATTTGAAGTTTGATTTACTGCTATTCCTTAAGTTAGATTTTTGGTTGAGATGGAGACGTGAATCCAACATATCAATAATGAATTTGTAGACAAACTGGATAATGAATTTAGAACGCAACCAAATATCAACATTTGAAGGAGATCTCTCCAGCACTTTGGATTTGAAATGATAAAGTCAGACTGTCAGCTTCAATTTGAGGGTATTTCCATCCATATCGGGTAAATCGTTTAGAAATTACAGCACATAGTACATAGAAAACCCCCATTTTAGGGGACCAAAGTATTGAGACAAATTCACTTATGTGTATTAGAGTAGTAAAAAGTGAAGTATTTGGTCCCATATTCATTGCATGCAATGACTACATCAAGCTTGTGACTCTACACATTGGTTGGATGCATTTCCTGTTTGTTTTGGATTTGTGTCAGATTATTTTGTGCCCAACAAAATGTATGGTAAATATTATATTGCGTCATTTTGGAGTCACTTGTACTGTAAATAAGAATATAATATGTTTCCAAACACTTCTACATTAATGTGGTTGCTACCATGATTACGGATAATCCTAAATGAATCGTGAATAATGATGAGTGAAAAAGTTAGATGCACAAGTATCATGCCCCCCCGAGAAAATGCGAACCTCCCCAGTTATTGTAATGGTGAGAGGTTAGCATGGCTTGAAATTAGATTGATGTAACAACCTGTTAGTCAGGTTAAGCACATTTATTTAAGTTTTCCCCTAATTTCAATGTTTACAACACTGTTTGAAATCAGATGAAAACCGTACTGGTTGATTACTTTTTCAAATCCAATGTATTATCCACTTTGATTCCACGTCATAATACATTGACAAATGACGTTGAACAACGTTGAATCAACCAGTGTGCCCAGTGGGAAGTGTCATAGTAACAAACAGCCTACATTATAATCCTTTCTACATGATTTAAAGGAAACAACTTGATTTCAACTACTCTTTGTACTGTAGTTACGTTTTCATTCACCTGGGAAGATGTTCTTGTCACTGATGGTTGTACACCTGCCCAGGAACACAGCATGGTAGTAGTGCATATGGGATAACCTAGAGGACAGGAGTAGAACGTCATTCACTCTTATTCTAACCAACACACACAATAACATCACTTATATTTGACTTGAATTTTGATCACAAGATACGGTTAGGAGGCAGTGTTTAAGAACGCGTGTTGCTGCGTGACCGTGTCAGGGGGTCGTTGTTGGTTGGTGAGGTGTGACCTGCCACGTGACTGCGTGACTGTGTGACTCACCTCATGGGGAAGTAGTGTCCAGTGTCTCTTACATCCACCCACCAGCTCTGCTTCCCTGCTGGCATCTGCCCAATCAGGTCACAAGTCAATGAATAAATAAACGCACAAGAACAAAACAAAGCCACTCCCTGCTGCTCTCACACACACACAGTGCACTCTCTCTCTTTTGATCAACGTTGACTTCCTTTTATTAGGAGAGTTCAGCAGCAAACAGCGCCACTGTTCCGGCTTTAAACTGTTTCTTATACTAACTAGGTTTATACCGTACAGTAAGTCTGGCAAAAAGGTATGGTGTATGGTTTGTTCACCACGGTACTGTAATTGCACTATTCTGTACCTGTGGCAGATTATTATGGATCTGTCTGGCTGCGTTGGAGCTTTGTGGTACTGCCAGCCTGCTGCCGTTGTTGTTGCAGTACAAACTAGCCTCCTCGTATGGCAGCTTTGGTTCCGTCACAAACCAGAACTCGTTACCGTCAATGAATATGGAAGTCTCATGGTGCCCACCTGCAACAGATCAATATTATTATTCTCAAATCCTATTTTTAGTACTCAATATATAAAAAACCTCAGTTCATATGACTTAACATACATTGGTGTATAATTTCACCAGAAAAAGTCAAGAGATATTACCAAACCTACATGTCAACAACACTTACCAGGATTGTACCACACTGGGTTCTCGGGAGTTTTTCCTATTTCAGAATGAACAAACAAACAGTTATTTTCAACTATGAGAATGCAAGATTGAAAGTGTAAAGGTCACCAAACATTTCCCCAAACTCTGATTCCTAAATTGGGTTTCTTGTAAAAATGGACAGAGGACTGTTTCTGTTGGCCAAAGGGTTCAACGTGGGACAAGCAGACACTACACAAGAGACACTTTTGAGTTGAAACTAAGGAGGAGCTAGGACACGTTCACAATCACACGGCCTGTGTGTGTGTATAGTTACCGCGGGGGATCTGGCAGACCCACTCCAGCCTGGCGTCACAGTGGAATGGGGTGGCGTAGAACGGCAGAGGAGGGAATTCATGCATCAGGAAGACAAATAAACTCCTAAAAGTTCCTTTCAGTGTCTGTCAAAGAGAGAGACGACAAGCCATGATGCATACTGGTATTTCAACATCGACATGAGATTCGACATTACAACCGTAGACAGGTATTTATCGGCAAAATGTTTCTGTACCCTGGGGGGAGTGCCTTTTAGATAGTACAACTCCTGGCCCTGATGATAACGCCTGACAGATTGTAATGACAGGGCAAGAGATGTAGCCACTTCACAGGTAGGGAGCGGGAGCTCGAAAATGGAGCATGTGATGTAGGAAGAAGCTGACGGGTTTAAGTAGTGACACCTGCCATAAGCACCCACCAGCAGCTGTTATGCAGTGTTGAGGCTGTATTCCAGCATCTGCACCTACCCACCTTAAAGGCTGTGCAGGCCCGGTTGTACTCATCATCCTCGTGGAACTCTTGGGGGAAAATAGCCATTGACACCTTCGGATGAATCACGACATGTATATTATCAGAATGGTTACTTATTATAGTCTCTCTACGGGAGTTACACACAGAGGTACAATGTGTTTTCCTCTACTCACAGGCCTGTTGTCGCTCCACTCCCAGGAACCAGCAGCTGGGTTTCTCCTGTTCAGCCCCACCCAGAAGAACCGGTCATCACTGGGACAGAAAGGACACAAACACTGTTAACAAACATATCATTCTCACTTTTTTATTGTTGTTTATTATATTTTTTGGGGCTCAAAAGGCAGTGTTTAAACAATATATTAAGTATATTGTTGCTAGTGATTGAACCTTCCCCCTGCAGAGCATTGCAGGACAGGTTCCTTGTGTGAACCATACTTGTTACTATTGACAGGAAACAGCTTACATTAGCATAAAGATGATGAGACCATGTGAATTTCAAAACACAGATGTGTGTGGTAACTGTGGTGGGTGTTGTGGAACAGTTTGAGAGCTTCAAGTTCCTTGGTGTCCACATCACCAACAAACTAGTATGGTCCAAACACACCAAGACAGTCGTGAAGTGGGCACGACAAAGCCTATTCCCCCTTAGGAAACTAAAAAGATTTGGCATGGATCCTCAGATCCTCAAAAGATTCTCAAGCTGCAACATCGAGAGCATCCTGACTGGTTGCATCACTGCCTGGTACGGCAATTGCTCGGCCTCCGACCGCAAGGCACTACAGAGGGTAGTGCGTACGGCCCAGTACATCACTGGGGCTAAGCTGCCTGCCATCCAGGACCTCTACACCGGGCGGTGTCAGAGGAAGGCCCTAAAAATTGTCAAAGACCCCAGCCAACCCAGTCATAGACGGTTCTCTCTACTACCGCATGGCAAGCGGTACAGGAGTGCCAAGTCTAGGACAAAAAGGCTTCTCAACAGTTTTTAACACCAAGCCATAAGACTCCTGAACAGGTAATCAAATGGCTACCTGGACTATTTGCATTGTGTTCCCCCCAACCCCTCTTTTACTCTGATGCTATTCTCTGTTTATCATATATGCATAGTCACTTTAACTATACATTCATGTACATACTACCTCAATTGGCACGACCAACCAGTGCCCCCGCACATTGACTAACCGGGCTATCTGCATTGTGTCCTGCAACCCACCACCCGCCAACCCCTCTTTTACGCTACTGCTACTCTCTGTTAATCATATATGCATAGTCACTTTAACCATATCTATACGTACATACTACCTCAATCAGCCCGACTTGTTAGCCTCGCTACTGTTATAGCCTCGCTACTGTTATTTTTCACCGTCTTTTTAATGTTGTTTTATTTCTCTACTTACCTATTGTTCACCTAATACCTTTTTTGCACTGTTGGTTAGAGCCTGTAAGTAAGCATTTCACTGTAAGGTCTACAACTGTTGTATTCAGCGCACGTGACAAATAAACTTCGATTTGATTTGATTTGTTGGTGTCCGTTACAGTGGTGGGAACTAGAGCCGTGTGTAAGCTCTGACCTATGAGAGAGAATGCAGTGTGTTGTGTATGTGTGTACTGTATAAAGCTGGCATTAAGTTGCTGTTGTTGGAATGTGGTTATGAACATGCCTACATAATTCACATTGTTTAGTTGAGGTGACTAGACCAGTCTGACTACTGTGGCTGTGTGTGTGTGTTATCACTGTGTGTGTGTGTTATCACTGTGTGTGTGTGTGTTATCACTGTGTGTGTGTGTGTTATCACTGTGTGTGCGTGTTATCACTGTGTGTGCGTGTTATCACTGTGTGTGCGTGCGCGTGAGTATATGCGTGAGTGGTGTGTGCAGCGTGTGTGTGTGTGTGGGTGCAAGGGCCCCTACCTGATGGAGTCTCTCATGACATAGTTCAGGGCTCCCATCTCCTGTGGGTGGTTGAAGCTGGGTAGATGGGCCCCCAGGGCCTCACAGAATCTCTCTGCCTCCTCCCAGGACCGCTTACGACTCAGCCTCTCCTCGTGGAACACCTGGCACAGCATTGCCACGGTTACCAATACTAACACACCAACACCCTACGGTAATGTTGTTATAACACACTAACATACTGCAATTGGGTCGCCATGAGACCTCAAGGTGCAACGACACAGTAACTTAAACCAACATGGTCACTAAGGCGCATCGAGTGTACGTACACATGCTGCTGAGTGAAGTAAACTGGATCTGCGTCAATTCATTTCAAGGACACACACAGGCCTACACATACCTTGTAGCAGTAGGAAATGCCAGGCCTGGATGTCCATCCATCAGGACAGGGGAGGTTAGGGTCGGGCTCAGGGACTAAGGGTTGTGGAGCGGCGATGTCTCTCTTACAGATGGAGCCAGCTTTAAACATAGTGCAGTTCTTTACCACCCATTTACCCAGAGGCTTGGCTGTGGACATCACTGCACAGCCCCCTGCTAGGGCTGAAACACACACACAGACACACACGTAAGTAACTCGCATCCACACATATGTAACACACACAGACACACACGTAACTCACGCACACCCATCAAGCGTTTCTCTCCATCTCGCATCACTGAAACCCCAACAGGGTTACACCCTTAAACACAAATACAGAATACTTCACAGTCTGGACTAACCTGGTTCAAACCAGCCCCAGTTGGTGTATGCGACATTGGTTCCCGAGCCATCCTGAGCGACCCACTGGTACTCCCCTGTAGTCTTTATGTCCTGGAGGCCAGTCCAGAAATACTGGCTCTTTACGTTGATCTCTTCCACAAGGAGTCTATTGATGAAGGCCTGCTCGAACCTGTGGAGAACACATCGAAGAACGATTGAGCCTGCGTCCCAAATGGCACCTTATTCCCTATGTAGTGCACTACTTTTGACCTTACACCTGTGCAAGAGGGAACAAGACAATTAGCGAGACCATATTGAGTGTTGAGAGTTAATGTGGAATGCTGTTGGGTTTTGGCACCCTTCCAAGGCAATTTCTCAGAAACACAGCGTTGACTTTACAGTGACTGGAAAAGAAAGAGTTAAAAGGAAGAATGAAAGAGATAACAAGGAATGGCTGTACCTGTTGTTTATGGTGAGGTCACACCTGTCCTTGAACGACACTTCTTTAGAGTCCACTTTGTAGCACGAGTTCCCATGTCTCCTCCAGTCCTTCAGGAAGGGGAAGAGATGTAAACCAAACGAATAAACTAAATAAATAATCATTGAACTGTTCGTCTAGAGCTAGATGCCATTTGTTGCTTGTCCTCAGAAACGAAAACAAAATGAATAAATTTAACAAATGAAATCAATCCAAAGAGCTCGACAAGGTACAGTGTGTCCTGGGAAGAGGAGGTTGGGGCTGGGGAACAATGCTTACCCCTTCAGGAGGGCATCCTGTCGTAGAAGACTCATTCACCTCTCCTTTCTTCTGACACATGAAAGGCAGCTTCTGGTCACAGCTCCTAACCCTCCAGCCATGAGACTGGACAACAGAAAAAGGAGATAAAGGCATGGATCTAGACATACCGTACATAGACTTCCTATAAATGCCCAACATCTAAGGTCTGCTATGAGTACAATGTCATGTTGATGCTATTAAGTTAGCAATAGGACCTGCTGCCTATTTCTTAGCAAATTGTTAGCCTGTTAAAGCATGATACTGTTAAAACATATTCATAAGTAGCCAAGCAAGATCTGTTGTAGGCTAAACCATTTCGCCAATTATCACACACACACACACACACCCACAAACACGACACACGCACCTCTCCAGAGTAGGAGACGCAGCCAGACTCTCCTGAGGGTTGGATAGGATGATTTCTGTCCCAGTAGGTGAAGGAGACTGGTGTCTCATCAGCCCAGCTAAGGATGGCTGGGTTCCCCGTCCCCACCAGACCGATCCACACGTCCAACACAACATCTGACAGGAGGCCACCACAACATAACACTCCCTTTAACTACTGTACAGCAGCTTGATTATTGATTGATTCTGATGATCGAACATATAGTTGAAGTCGGAAGTTTACATACATTTAGGTTGGAGTCATTAAAACAGGTTTTTCAACCACTCCACAAATTTATTGTTAACAAACTATAGTTTTGGCAAGTCGGTTAGGAGTACTTTGTGCATGACACAAGTCAGTTTTCCAACAATTGTTTACAGACAGATTATTTAACTTGTAATTCACTGTATCACAATTCCATTGGGTCAGAAGTTTACATACACTAAGTTGACTGTGCATTTAAACAGCTTAGAAAATTCCAGAAAATAATGTCATGGCTTTAGAAGCTTCTGATAGGCTAATTGACATCATTTGAGTCAATTGGAGGTGTACCTGTGGATGTATTTTAAGGCCTACCTTCAAACTCAGTGCCTCTTTGCTTGACATCATGGGAAAATCAAAAGAAATCAGCCAAGACCTCAGAAACAAAAATGGTAGACCTCCACAAGTCTGGCTCATCCTTGGGAGCAATTTCCAAACGCCTGAATGTACCACGTTCATCTGTACAAACAATAGCACGCAAGTATAAACACCATGGGACCACGCAGCCCTCGTATGGCTCAGGAAGGAGATGTGTTCTGTCTCCTAGAGATGAACGAACTTTGGTGCGAAAAGTGCAAATCAATCCCAGAACAACAGCAAAGGACCTTGTGAAGATGCTGGAGGAAACAGGTACAAAAGTATCTATATCTCCAGTATAACGAGTCCTATATCGACATAACCTGAAAGGCCGCTCAGCAAGGAAGAAGCCACTGCTCCAAAACCGCAATAAAAAAGCCAGACTACGGTTTGCAACTGCACATGGGGACAAAAATCGTACAAATGTCCTCTGGTCTGATGAAACAAAATAGAACTGCTTGGCCATAGTGACCATCGTTAGGTTTGGAGGAAAAAGGGGGAGGCTTGCAAGCCGAAGAACACCATCCCAACCGTGAAGTACGGGGGTGGCAGCATCATGTTGTGGGGGTGCTTTGCTGCAGGAGGGTCTGGTGCATTTCACAAAATAGATGGCATCATGAGGCAGGACAATTATGTGGATATATTGAAGCAACATCTCAAGACGTCAGTCAAGAAGTTAAAGCTTGGTCGCAAATGGGTCTTCCAAATGGACAATGACCCCAAGCATACTTCCAAAGTTGTGGCAAAATGGCTTAAGGACAACAAAGTCAAGGTATTGGAGTGGCCATCACAAAGTCCTGACCTCAATCCTATAGAAAATGTGTGGGCAGAACTGAAAAAGCGTGTGCGAGCAAGGAGCCCTACAAACCTGACTCAGTTACACCAGCTCTGTCAGGAGGAATAGGCCAAAATTCACCCAACTTATTGTGGGAAGCTTGTGGAAGGCTACACGAAACATTTGACCCAAGTTAAACAATTTAAAGGCAATGCTACCAAATACTAATTGAGTGTATGTAAACTTCTGACCCACTGGGAATGTGATGAAAGAAATAAAAGCTGAAATAAATAATTATCTCTACTATTATTCTGACATTTCACATTCTTAAAATAAAGTGGTGATCCTAACTGACCTAAGACAGGGAATCTTTACTAGGACAAAATGTCAGGAACTGTGAAAAACTGTGAAAAATGTATTTGGCTAAGGTGTATGTAAACTTCCGACTTCAACTGTACATAAAAAAGCCAAAGCCTCTCACAGAAGATAACGGAGCATTTCAACTATGTATCTCTGACCAATGGCACGTCTTCCCCACACAGCACAACCGAACCGATGATATCTGACAGTATTCCACTGTAAAATGCTTTAGATGCCTAATAATAAGCACTATAATGCCTTACCTTGAATCATGACTGATACCTAGCACTAGAAGCCTCTAGCCATGCCTCAGGGCAATACAATGCCATACACGACAACTGTGGTTGGTTTCTCTGAGCATGCAGTTTACCTGTATGGAATTGAGTGCTGATCATCTCAATGCTGTCCAGGCTGTGTAGACTGACCAGGCCTCCTCCGATGGTCTTACAGTAATTCTCGGCCTGAGCAAACATCGTTGGTTCATCCTTCACCAGCTTGTAACAGAACATGTTCCAAGGGGCCCAGCCCTCGTCACATATGGTGGATTTATACACCAAAGGCTCTGCAGAGAAAAACAAGATCAAGAAAAGATAGATAGAAATAATATTGTGTGAGTTAAAAGGCTAGGATGGCCTGACAGGTAAATCAAACATTTGAGCACTTGGAAGAGCACGCCAAAGACAAAAAACACTGTGACAATACATGAGTTGAGATGCAAAGCTAGGATGGCCTTAAAATGTAGTGTTTCAGCACCTTGGAAAAGCGCTACATAAATCCCTTTGCCAGAGGACAGAAATACAGTATATCTAGTTGGAGGATAAAAGAGTAAGACCTTCCCTGTTAATGTGATAAACTGGTTGACTCTTACCTGTTGCTACCGACTGGGTGACGTTGACGTTTTTCTTACAGATGTAGGGAAGTTTTTTATCGCAGATCTCACTCTCGTAGTAGTTTTTCGAATTCATGAGTCCACAGTCTGACTCCCTTAGGATCGATGTGTGTGGCATTGCTACACACACACACACACACACACACACACACACACACACACACACACACACACACACACACACACACACACACACACACACACACACACACACACACACACACACACACACACACACACACACACACACACACACACACACACACACACACACTCTTAGTTAAGCTTTCCTAATGAACCAGGAAATCAGTAGTTATTTCTGTTTGTTTATCAAAGTTAGCAGGCTTGCTTATTGATCCTGCTTTGTAGTAAACTCCTCGGTACTACTGAGGGTGAACAATAACGCAACCCAGAGAGGTCAAAGGGCACTGAGTAAGGACAGTGACGTCATCACCACTCTGACAGAGCAGTCCAGTCCCAAATGGCAGCCTATTCCCATATACAGTGCACTACTTTGACTAGGGCACATGCTAATGGTTATATACAGAGGCCCATTCAGGCAAGTTGACTTGTTATTCAAGCTCGTTCACGACAATCCTCAAGCACACACACTGCCTGGCCCTGTGCAGTGCTGTGTCCAGTCACAATGACCCTGCCTGCCTGCTCACAACACAACACTGGCCTCTTTGTTTCCCTGGTGGCATTGTGACACAGGCTGGAGAATGAGATGGGTGCCAGGCAGTAGGGTGGTATGGCTGTGGCATACCTGTAACAACCAATGCGTGTACTATTCAGTACTTCTGCCATGGCTGTATCGTTGTACTATAAATAGTTGTAACCTAGTTGTGACATTGCTATAGCCATATATGCACCGTAGTTGTACTATGGTTATTACCACAGTTGTACAAAGTACCATGCTAAAGCCGTGTGTCTGTGTGTCTGTATGTGTTGCGTCCTCACCGTTGTCCCAGCGCACGTTGTTGAGGGGTGAGCCGTCTGACCACTGCCAGCCCTGAGACGTGTCCAGCTGGTGTAGGCCGATCCACATCCTGTCTGGCCTGCTGTTATGGGCCACGTCCACTTCAGTCCACACAGAACAGAGACGAGACCAGATTAGACAAGCTACATCTAGCTACAACGTAGATGACAGAATCTTCATTTTTACTGCCCTTGTGGGCATATATCATATCGGCAATTAGTCAATATAAAATAGCTATGTTTTACCCCCTCTTAACAGTCAGTGAAATAGGTTCCCTATGTCTTAGAAACTGTGATGATACTAGTGTAATAATGATGGATGGTAATGGCCAAGTATTTCCAAGTATTGTAGTCCCAATTACTTCGAAGTAAGTACTATGTGCCAAGTGGGTCAGGCACTACATGATTCAAGTTACTGTTCCTGTAATGCAGGTTTGGGATGTTTGTTTTGTATGAATGCGGCCATCGACAGTCACTATAGTGGAAGGCAGTCTTACAGATGGGGAAGGCTTGGTCCTCTGAGCTAGACACGCTGAGCAGGTCAGCTCCCTGGCTGCGACAAGAGTCCAGCGCTTCCTGCCATGTCACTGCGACCTGGGACACAAACTCATAACAGGGCCCCCCCTCGGGGCCATTGAACAGGGCCTTGCAGCCTTCCTCTGTGAGAGAGATCAGAGAGGGGATTCAGCATTGTGGTAGTATGTGTGTGTATGTAGGGGGTTGTGTGCATATCCAGCAGTGCCGCTGAACACTTTGTTTTGCTACGGCATTTCTCAACTAGCATCCAACAGACAAATGTATCGTTCCATATTTCAGTAAAACTTATCATTAAATATATGCCAAATAAAAATAGTGTCTGAGCTCCACAGATGTATTTCTAAACTAAGTTACTCACAGAGGATTGACATCGTCAGACACTGGAAAATGTAATCCGTCAAAAAATACTTATATCACACCAAACACGCCAAAGTGTTTGTGGGTTCAGAGCAGTCTCGCCTAGCTAGACTGGAGCATTCAAAGATCGTGGAAGTAAGCCGTCTGGCTCCAAAGACTAGTTTCAGAGCAGAGTTGTGGTCAAGTCAATCTTAATTCCAGTCAACTACGGAAAATTATTTGCACTCCTATGGACAAATTCCACATCCTTAATTCAACTGAGGGGAACTGAAATAGAATTGAGCCCAATCTTGATGCAGAGATCTTTCTACGTCCTTCTCTTAAAGGGAAACTCCACCAAGACAAGTAGACTACTTAAAGGAAAACCCCATCCAAAAACTATCTTTTGGTATTTGTTTCATTAGTCCGTTGTTGATATAATCCCAAAATGTTTTGTATGTCAGCAATCGGGCAACTGAATTTGACTGCTGTCAGAAAGTTACAACTGACGAATGAAACAAATACGTAAAGATAGTTTTCCTTTAAGTACTCTATTAGTACTAGTTCCAGTAATCATTATATGTGAAGGGAAACGGTACAAGAAGACTAGTAGTAGATTCATTCCAGAATCATGATTTATATCTATAATAAAAAGAAGAAAACTTGCCATGTTTTAGACAGTATCCCATCTTTTTGTCAGCGTCATAGTCAGAGGTTGTGGAACACCAGTATAGTTCAGATGATTGGTCGTCGGGGAGGCACTCGTGGTACCAGCTGCCGTTGTAGTGGAAGGGAAACTCACAAGGCTCCCCGGTCGACGTCCCATTGGTGGTGTGGACAACTATGGGTCGAGGAGAAAAATGATTAGAATGAATCCCATGGCACCCATTTCAAATGAGTTTATTAGGAATATCGGAGTTAGTATTCAATCTGGACACATCTAACGATATGACCTTGCACAGTTTGACTGTCAACTCAACTGGATTTAGTATGTAGGACGGGTCTGTGTACAGGTCCTTAATGTAGGACCTGTACACAGAACACATTCGTTGAATACAAATGCTGCTGCTTTCAATGGAGAGACAGAGTTTAGATCATGTTAAACTGTATCATTTAGCAGAAGGCTACTGGCAAACAAGTGGCATAAAGTGCCATAGAAATGATTTAAAATGGAACAGGGTCAATATTTAATGTGATGCGCAGGGGGCGTCAATTGGGTATGGCAGCTACCATACCCTAGTTCAACACCAACAATTTAAAAGAGGCTACTAAAATCATTCCCATGCGGATTAAAATGCAAATGCAGTTTAGCAATATTAACGGGCTAGCTTTAGAACCATGTGGACAGCTCTGAGGCAGGCTGTTGATCGGTAGTAGAGAACATGTTTTAGGGCGCCTCGGAGCGGTAGAGAAGGCTGCAGTGAACAACGCAACTTTTCTCTCAAAACAATGCAGAGGTGGAAGATGGCTGAAGATAGCTAGGTAATTGCTGTTTTACTTGACAGGAAACTAAACTCGAGTTTCTATTCCCGGTGCTGAGCTAGTGTGTAGCAGTTAACTGCTGTATGACATGTGTTTGTAGAACGTTAAGTCCCCTATCGACTGAGCCGAATGAAGCTACAGCAGCCAAGACGATAAAGGCTGGAGTCAATTCAGCTGTTCTCCAAATTGCATTTTAGAGTTTTTTTAAAAATTGTGTAGAAATGCAGCAAATGAGCTTCGACTTGATAAAAAATATCACTTTGCCCCTGTCACGTTGCCATACCCTAAGTTTAGTTGAAATGACGGCCCTGTGCAAACGTGATGTAGATAAGTGAAAATGAAAGCAAGTGTGTTCATACAGGCCTTGCTGAGTCATACTAGCCATGTCAACAGTTACAAGGAAAACTGTGGTAATTCTCGTTGGAAAGATTCCCCTTCAATTCCAAACGGAACAAATTAAACATGTGACTTCCAAACAGAGCTCTGTACAGTGCACCTGATATTAGCATACAACAGATCATGCTAAATCTATTGTCTCCAAGTGATACAGGATGTTGTTCATAAAGATATCAATGTAAATGTCTAGGTACACTACCATTCAAAAGTTTGGGGTCACTTAGAAATCTCCTTGTTTTAATGGACAAAATAACATATTTTGTCCATTAAAATTACATCAAATTGATCAGAAATACAGTGTAGACATTGTTAATGTTGTAAATGACTATTGTAGCTGGAAATGGCTGATTTTTTATGGAATATCTACATAGGTGTACAGAGGCCCATTATCAACAACCATCACTCCTGTGTTCCAATGGCACGTTGTGTTAGCTAATCCAAGTTTATCATTTTAAAAGGATAATCGATCATTAGAAAACCCTTTTGCAATTATTTTAGCACAGTTGAAAACTGTTTTCTGATTAAAGAAGCAATAAAACTTATTTTAGCCTTCTTTAGACTAGTTGAGTATCTGGAGAAACAGCATTTGTGGGTTCGAGTACAGGCTCAAAATGGCCAGAAACAAAGAACTTATTTCTGAAATTCATCAGTCTATTCTTGTTCTGAGAAATGAAGGCTATTCCATGTGAGAAAGGCAGAGTTGCAAAGAAAAAGCCATCTCTCAGACTGGCTAATAAAAAGAAAAGATTAAGATTGGCAAAAGAACACAGACACTGGACAGAGGAAGATTGGAAAAAGGTGTTATGGACAGAAGAATCTAAGTTTGAGGTGTTCAGATCACAAAGAAGAACATTCGTGAGACGCAGAAAAAATGAAAAGATGCCAGAGGAGTGCTTGACGCCATCTGTCAAGCATGGTGGAGGCAATGTGATGGTCTGGGGGTGCTATGGTGGTGGTAAAGTGGGACATTTCTTAGTGTCCCCAAACTTTTGAACGGCCGTGTATATCTAAGTTCAGTGCATTCTTGTAAAATGTGGCTAGAGGTTTTATACATGTAAATAAGCATAGATAGGCCTACATGAGATGGGAAAAACTATGTTTATTCTATTCTATTATGTCCTATTCTATTCCATTAGGAAAATAAGCCGCTCAGAGGACAGAACACACTCACTGCGCATCGGCCGCTGGCAGATATTATTGGTCGACTCATCCCTCCTCCAGGCGTCTGAGGAGTCGCGCTTGGCACTGACCAGCCCATCGGTCACCGTGAGGCCCATCTGGTACACCGTATAGATGGCCCCATCCAGGCAGCGCCACAACAGCATGGTGGGCTCCATGGAGCCACAGCTGAACAGAGACAGGGCCTTGGTCTTCACCTCCAGACCCAAGCACTGGGACGTGCCCACGTGGAAGAGACGGTGGCCGGACCCCCACTTCCACTGGGACCCCCTGGAGCCGTCACACTCCCCCAGGGTCACGCTGAACCCAGACCCTCCAGACTTAGCCCCTGCTATCCCGGAAACTCCAGTCCCAGACGTGGACATAGCTACCAGGCACTTTCCTGTGCTCACATGCTGGATGGTGAAGGTGTCGTCACCTGGAAATGATCATGAACACACAGTTGAAGTCGGAAGTTTACATACACCTTAGCCAAATATATTATATCTCAGTTTATCACAATTCCTGACATTTCATCTAAGTAAAAATTCCCTGTCTTAGGTCAGTTAGGATCACCACTTTATTTTAAGAATGTGAAATGTCAGAATAATAGTAGAGAGAATGATTTATTTCAGCTTTTATTTCTTTCATCACATTCCCAGTGGGTCAGAAGTTTACATACAATCAATTAGTATTTGGTAGCATTGCCTTTAAATTGTTTAACTTGGGTCAAACGTTTCGGTTAGCCTTCCACAAGCTTCCCACAATAAGTTGGGTGAATTTTGGCTCATTCCTCCTGACTGAGCTGGTGTAACTTAGTCAGGTTTGTAGGGCTCCTTGCTCGCACACGCTTTTTCAGTTCTGCCCACTATAGGATTGAGGCCAGGGCTTTGTGATGGCCACTCCAATAATTTCACTTTGTTGTCCTTAAGCCATTTTGCCACAACTTTAGAAGTATGCTTGGGGTCATTGTCCATTTGGAAGACCCATTTGCGACCAAGCTTTAACTTCCTGACTGACGTCTTGAGATGTTGCTTCAATATATCCACATCATTTCCCTACCTCATGATGCCATCTATTTTGTGAAGAGCACCAGACCCTCCTGCAGCAAAGCACCCCCACAACATGATGCTGCCACCCCCGTGCTTCACGGTTGGGATGGTGTTCTTTGGCTTGCAAGCCTCCCCCTTTTTCCTCCAAACATAATGATGGTCATTATGACCAAACAGTTCTATTTTGTTTCATCAGACCAGAGGATATTTCTCCAAAAAGTACGATCTTTGTCCCCATGTGCAGTTGCAAACCGTAGTCTGGCTTTTTTATGGCGGTTTTGGAGCAGTGGCTTCTTCCTTGCTGAGCCGCCTTTCAGGTTATGTCGATATAGGACTCGTTTTACTGTGGATATAAATACTGTACCTGTTTCCTCCAGCATCTTCACAAGGTCCTTTGCTGTTGATCTGGGATTGATTTGCACTTGTCACACCAAAGTATGTTCATCTCAAGGAGACAGAACGCATCTCCTTCCTGAGCGGTATTACGGCTGTGTGGTCCCATGGTGTTTATACTTGCGTACTATTGTTTGTACAGATGAACTGGGTACATTCAGGCGTTTGGAAATTGCTCCCAAGGATAAACCAGACTTGTGGAGGTCTACAATTGTCTGAGGTCTTGGCTGATTTATTTTGATTTTCCCATGATGTCAAGCAAAGAGGCACTGAGTTTGAAGGTAGGCCTTGAAATACATCCACAGGTACACCTCCAATTGACTCAAATGATGTCAATTAGCCTATCAGAAGCTTATAAAGCCATGACATCATTTTCTGGAATTTTCCAAGCTGTTTAAAGGCACAGTCAACTTAGTGTATGTAAACTTCTGACCCACTGGAATTGTGATACAGTGAATTATAAGTGAAATAATCTGTCTGTAAACAATTGTTGGAAAAATTACTTGTGTCACACACAAAGTAGATGTCCTAACCAACTTGCCAAAACTATAGTTCGTTATCAAGAAATTTGAGGAGTGGTTGAAAAACTAGTTTTAATGACTCCAACCTAAGTGTATGTAAACGTCCGACTTCAACTGTAAGTAAATATAGTGATATTATAGTCATAATAAAGTGTTAGTAAATATAGGTACATCACTACAACAATATAAGTTCATTCAACACAATATTTTATTATGTTTACAATATATTTTGTATCACTATTCATTAGAATGTTTGGTTGATATCTACCATGTCCCATCTAAATGTTAGTTTAGCTGCTGGTTATCGTTGCCTAAATAGTTCAGCTTGTCGTGGGGGCAGGGGACCAAGACGAAATTTCAAGGCAATCAACAACAGTCAGATAAGCAAAAGAAATGTATCTAGAAACGCCAGGGGTCTATTGGGCCTGTGTTTATCATGGTCTCCAACATTGATTGCTGAAAATATTCTCAGTCAGCAGGCCAATTGCTTTTATCCTCCATCATGTGGCAGCCTTAAATCCATGATTTACCAACAATACAGAACTGTTTTATCATTTCCAAATCTGGACTAAAGAATTGTATTGAATTAGAGGCCAATTAAATACAACTGGGTATGATGTTTCACTCTGAAACACTTTTGATGAGCTGAAAATAGCCTTTATTTTCAACAATCAGATACAGTATAAAATGTGCAAATGTGCATGTGTAATAAAGAAGACCATATAAGGAACTATTAAACAGTAAACAACATCAAATTAAATGGTTTAATTCTCCATAATGTATTGACCTGATTACCTGGACAAACCAGGAAGAGAAACTCAACTGACAGTTACTGTCGTAAATCTAAAAGCATAAATGATATCACGTGTACTGTGTAATAGGTTAGCAGTTGAACTCAGAAACATGACAGACTGCATCTCTGAGTTGAACATATTCAGCCTATGATGAGTATGAGATTAGATATTTATAAACTGGTACAGCAACACTGTATGTCTAATTAGGTGGCCTATGCTCATTAAAGAGAGACTAACAGGGAGAGAGAGAGAACAGTACTTGATCATGGGGATATGATCATGCAAACTGTTTTTACAGATACACGGACAACGACCACATTCTGCAACATTTGGATCACTTCAACTGCGTGCAACCTTGCAGCAATGACTTTGCAACATTGTCCCAACAGACTCAAAAGGGCCGCACATTTTAAACGCGAGAGGGGTTTCAAGACGTCATTCTTTTAATCCTGATGGATATAGTTTATAAAATGGTCATTACGCATTTCGAAAGCAGATGAGGAATTTGATGGGCCATAAACGAAAATAAACCAAAGTCCACATATGGCTTAAAAAAACAAGTTGATTATACAGCAAACGTACGTTACTTTCTACTTTTGAAATTGAACAAAGGGGCTTGACGTTCCATTATTGAGCCTAACCCCCCGCCCCCCCATTCAAAACAATAATAGGCTACCACTGACTCTCTAAGTAGAAGTTGAGTCTATGGAAACGCGATAATCTTTCAACCAATTTAGCCAGTAATGGGGCGGGCATGCCTAGTGATGACAATAGAAAGCACCTTACTTACCGGAATATGTAGTTGACGCGCAACTTCCAAAACAAATAGTTCTATCCCAAAAGAATAAGAAAAAACATAGGTAAACTGTTCCTTGAAGTGTAATTTTATCCATGGTTATAATACCACGGCTTCTCTATTCGGATTCATACGTCTCCAGTATCCAGCCTACAGTTTGCGCACCAATTCTGCGTTTCAAAGTAGCACGAGTCTACTTCACAATTGTTGACTGACAGCTGGTTGACTAACCTCTATTCCCCTTCCTATGCTGTTACGGTTTTCTGCGTGTTGCCCCATGGAAGATTGCGCGCTTGTGATTCGCCAACAGTCGACTACGCATCACAGACCACTCCCAGTTCGCCAACTGAAAGTGACAACTTTACTGACGTTATTTTTCAATATAATACACAATTCACAGTACATATGTATTATGCTGAGTCAACGACAAAAGACACTGATAAATAAAGAAACGTATGTTGATGCTGCGTCTCCAACTATCGTAAGCCGCTGTCAATTCAAAGACAAGCAGATAAGAACAGCAGTGAAGCATCATGCAGTGAATCATCTCAACCATGAAGCCTACATTCTCAGCCAACAACAACAGACCAGCCTGTAGAGGCCATTGCCAGACAAAGGTTTTCTCCCAAATGGCACCATATTCCCTATATAGTGCACTACTTTTGACCAGAGCCCTATGGGTCCTCTTCAAAAGTAGTGCACTAAATAGGGAATAGGATGCCATTTGGAATGTAACAAGAGAGAGACCCACGAGTCCATTCTACTCAGTCTCCCTCCTCCACATGATGTCACCCCTGCCCTAGTCCCACACCACAGAGCATCTCAATGCAAATGACTCATTTCAAAGCAAATATGGTAGAAATAAACAGGATAAAGACAATATTCGGATACCACCCCCACAGTGCACTGCAGACCATCTCAATGCAGATGACTCGTTTCAAAGCAAACGTGGTATAGCAAGACACAATTCAGATGCAACTTGGATACAGCTTCGTTTTATTTACACTGAAGGCACAGAGCATTTGTTATGAACATTATCGATAAAAAACAACAAGAGACAGTAAACATTTCCAAGCATCCGTGATATCCTCTTGCTGGTATTTCTAATCCACACAACAGAAAAAAATACATCAACATATTTCATATCTAATAACCCTGTGTACCCAACATACAAAAACTACAACAGGTAACACAGCAAAGATTACCTCATAACAAACAACACACACACATAAGTCTACTTAGAATACTGGATTATTTCTCAAAAAGCCACCATTTACATAACAGCACTTTGTTACATCATTTTTGTTTCATCAATAAAAGTTCCTTTACTCCTACATTTTGACAGATGTATGGACCAAACGAACAAAATGGAAGTGAATGGCAAATATTACTCTCGTAATGATAAATAATAAAACATAAATAAATGCCTTCATTTTTACTTTATTTTTGCTTCACTTCCTCTTATGAATATCATGTATGTACTTATAAACTACTTTTAAAAAATACTGTGAGGGTGTGAGTGTGTGTTCTGTGTGTAGGAAAATACGCAATAAACGACAACAAAGAAATGAAAAACTAAAACACCATCTTTCCGTGTTGCATTAATGGAGTTTGGTGCAATAAAGTGTTAACAAAGAAACACTATACTTTAATGACACTTTCAGATTTCAAAAACATAACTTGTAATTGATTTGGGGTCTTATTTCTGCTCATGAATAAAATAAATAGAAGATGACTTCAGAATGTATTGCGAAAGCATGACTTTGTCTTTGCTGTAAAGAACGACTGACTCACGGCCGTTGTTATCTTAAACAAGAAGAAAACTGTTTTGGTCCTGTACAAGGTATTACAGAAAACTAGTCTTCACTGCGTGAAAGACTTGTATTCACAAATATAGTGGGTACCAGCATTAGTGGGAGCAGTTGGCATTGTACCATAATAACAAAACAACCTTACAGTGCAAAGAATATCTATCGATTTTCAAATGCCTACATTAGAATGTCAAAGTACTTGGGATAACAGCTCTAGTCCTTTGTAGACAAAACGTACTTCACACGAAGATGCACTCCCTCACTCTCAGCCACACGATTGGTCCCTGATTCATCAACTACTTGTATAAAGCACAGGAGGTTGGTGGCACCTTAACTGGGGAGAACGAGCTCGTGGTAATGACTGCAGTTGAATGGTATCAAACACATGGTTTCCAGACGTCTGACGCCATTCCATTTGCTCTGTTCCAGCCATTATTATGAGCCGTCCTCCCCTCAGCAGCCTCCTGTGGATTAAAGTGGATAAAGCTAATTGGGCTCTGACATCCTTCTCTAAGTTCCCTTGCTGTGGTCCATGTCAGACCCACACAGAGACATACCATTCTTCACAGTCATACAGAGTTCGGCCCATTCCCATGCTTTACCCAACTTTAGAGAACACCACCATTTTGCTGTCTCCAATAAGTCCTATAGTGCATCCGGGAAATGCACCTCATTGCCTATATAGTGCACTACTTTTGACCAAAGCAGTGCACCTAATAGGGGAAAGAGTGCCATTTTGGACACAGCCCTATTCTCCAGAGTGAGCTTCCAGATCTGCGATGAGAACATTTCCGTCGGAGTCTGTGGCCTGGGAACTAGTATGTCTGTAGTACGCGTTTCCCAGGGACAGCAGTCTGCGGAAGCGCGTCACGTTCCTCTTGTAGACGAGCCAGAGCACCGCCACCAGCACGGCGAAGATCAGCATGGCCACCAGGACCATGGGACGACACTGTGGTGCAACCCTGGAAGAGACACAGAGGGGTATGTTTACTGGACATTGAAGGCTCTGTTAATCATGGTAGAGGCTGGTCCCAATATACCTTGAGTTGCCAAATTGTTAGAATGTGCATGAGAAAAACAGCATAACTGTTAATAGCCTCAATTAAATACCTACCATTTAGTGGCTCCACCTCTACCTCAGGGATCGTATCTGTAAAGAAGGCGATCTGTTTAACTTGACTGATCTATAGAATACATCCATGTACACTGTACAAACGCATAACACAAAGCTTTGTCATAATGGCAGTTGGAGGCTAGTGAGAGGCTGCACTTACACAGGTAGCCCAATTCTGATATTTATTTCAAATATTGGCAAAAAGATCTGATTTGATTGGTCAAAATACCAATTATTGGCAAACGATCTAATTTGATTGGTCAAAACACAAATTAGTGGCAAAATATCAGATTCGGGCTGCCTGTGTAAACGCAGCCAAAATGTCTCTACTCCACCTGAGTTCGTTTTGCAGACAAAGCCCAGTCTGTCAGTGCACTGAGAGAGGAGCCACATCCCATCAGACACCCTGGTGGACACACAGGTGTCTGCTGTCAGCAGGCTGGGGTCTGGGGCCTTGACGTTCCAGTTGGAGTAGTCCATAGGAGAACCATCGAGCCATGCCATGGAGCCCGCTAAATTGGACCGGGCAAACAGATAACATGTTTAATAAAGAAGTTGTGAATTGGTTCATTCGACCCCTCTCCTTCCACCCTACAACGCTGCCCCAGGTCATTGGTGTTTTTCCCCCACAGTGCTTCTATCAACTCACCAGGTAAAACACAAAGTCAATAAATAGTATCAAAATACTACTTGAAAAATGTGAAATTCATTATGTTACTAACCCTATTAAGCTGTGTCTTATCCCAGTTCTGTCCGAAGCACTTACATTGTCTGTCTTTTGCCAGCTGTTGGTTTATATTGTACGCCAAACCAGCAAGCTGCTTATTTTGATGAAAAGAGAGGAAACTTGTCGAAGCATGTGCTTACTGTCAGTGTTGAAGAACATCCCCAGCCAGACGGTTTGATGTGGGAAGCCATACGACCACAGCTGCTCCAGGGCGAACCTGTTTTCCGTCTCTGTCTGTATGGTCAGGACCTCTGATGTGTTCGCTGGTAGAGGTAAAACACCACCAAACCTTCATTATTACATGTGTGTCACTGAGCATGAAGAAGGCCATTCTCTGTGAATGGTTTGCACCCTCAGATCTATAGCTACAGCACAGTATTAGCTACTAGTATGGAGCTAATACATGGATCCCATAGGGGGAGCTCTCACCAAACATTACATTTTGTACAATTACAACAGGGAGTCATCACAAGGAAATTCCCATAGAGAGAGATCCATTAAATCCTTGATCCATCCTAGCATGAGACCTACTGTAATTGACTCCATGGTGTACTGGAGACTTACCACAGTAGGATGAAGTTGCCGAATTAAGGACAGTTTTGTAATTTCCCCTTATGGGTTAAGGTTAGAATTTGGGCAGGGGAACCTGATCCTAAATCTGTGCTTGAGGGCAACATCTGCCCGAGCGTTCCTGTACCTTTGTGTTTGCAGTGCTCTCCGGCCTCCTCCAGGGTCAGTCTCTGGACCACGGGCTCAAAGCTGTAGCAGCTGGCGCCAAACCTCACCCACGTCGATGGACACACAACCTCGTAGCTGGTGAACGCATTACTCTCTACGGGAGAACATTTAGAAAAGCAGTATTGTGCATTTGAAACGCTTGAGGAGGGACGAACAGCACAGGAAGCTTTAGTAGCCACTGTTTTATAATGTGCTAGGACCCAGCCTATACTCACTAGGTGGTGGGACATGACACAGGGCTCCCTGGAGCGGCATCTCACAGTCGGCCCTCCTCCAGCCCCCGGTGACGTCCATGTACACACAGTCCCCCAGGATGAAATCATCATCATCGGTCGCATCCCAGTGAGTGAAGACCGTGTCACTGCCATCAGACCACTGGTAGTTTATCCCATCCTGTAGTGGCGTACAGACACAGGCAGGGAGGAGGTGACACACACTCTCAGGGTGAGCCTACGTTGCTGAGGCGGGTTGCTAAGGGAGAGGACGGAGTTGTAGGTCACGTCATGCAACGGGGCAGAAAGAGTAGAGGGCAGCAGGCAATGTTAAAAGGTTCGGCTTGGTGGTAGTGTGGTGTTTATATACCAATGTGTCTGGCATTGTGTAGAGCGCTGTGAACCAATTCTCTCCTTTCCTGTCCTCATTCCATATTTCAGGAGTAAGACATTCCTTGAGTCTATGGGATTCTTGGATACACATGTTGTGCGTGGCTTAGAATTCCTCCCAGCCGGCCCGGCGGTTGAGAAAAACTACTCCCATACTGTGTTGAGTGAAGCACAAAAATATGCCCCAAAATGGCACCCTATTCCCTACATAGTGCACTACATTTGACCAGAGCCCTATCGGTCTTGGACAAAAGTAATGCACTATAAAGTGAATAGGGTGTCATTTGGGACACTTAGGGTGTCATTTGGGACGCTGACATAGTTATGCATGGGCTGTGGGCCAGGAGGAAAGCTCTGGACAACTGCAGTAACGGGATAAGTTGCAGTGTGATAAATTACTTCATTGTGACCATGCTGTTTATAAAAGACCTCTAGCTAGTGCTCTTAGCGGTTTCCTTGCCGTGACGTAAATCTACTATACACACTCCTAACATCATCAAAGGTCAATTCATGCCACAGACCAACTTCGACATGCTTGTTAACGAGCATTATCTACACACA